>NC_056730.1:491033877-491036377 GCF_019279795.1 Protopterus annectens | reverse complement strand
TGACTTTTTTCTACCCATTGAGAATGAACTTAAAGCTGAAATCATTGCTACAGAATCAATTATTAATAAGAACTTTGTACAAGATACAGTTTTTCTTAAAATGAATGAACTTCAGGATAACATCATGTCATATGAAAGGAAGCTGCAAAACATTAAACTATCAAAACTTAACAGAGACAAAAAAGATTTTACTTTAAATAATGTCTTCTCATGGCCCAAAGAAAATAACTTTAGACATCAAACTGTTTCTGACAAGGCAAGGAATGTGCATACTACACCTTTAAATTCAGATTCCACCTATGCTGCAGTTACACAAGGCACTCCCTGTTCTCTGACAACTGAAACAGCTTGTATGCAAGAGGAGAAGAATACCAGTTTAACTCTCCCTGTTTCTGAGTCCTCTGACCAACAAAACAGTAATTTAAAAGATAAAAACAGTAAATTAGGAGCTATTCCAAAGAAAACATATGCAGTTTTACCATCTACAAGTCATACTTTATCGACTCTAAGAAAGGAAGGAACTTCAAACATACAAGTGACTGAAAACACAGAAAGTATTTTTTTAGATGCCAGGAAACAAGGCGACTTCACTTTGAGAGTACCACTACCTTACAAGAATCGAATGAAACAATATGTACACAAAGGACAGTCACTGCAACTGGGTTCACTGGAAGGAGCAGTACATTCTCGAAGAGGAGGCGGACTTAACTACAGGTTTGATTTTGAACCTTTCCTCTATTATTTTAACACCGGAACAGTTGAATGTTTTAAATAAGGGCCTTTCATTTATACCTGCTAGAAAGGCTAATCTTACAGAAATGATTAAAGACCTTAAATTATTAGGCAGGAATTTGTCTCTAAATGTTTTGTTCCCAAACAATGTTACAAATAATATGAATGTGTTTAAACAGCCTAGCACTTTCATTCCTTATACTCCCCCGAGTATGCAAAGATTCCTTGATATATGTGAAACATCTTTTAGGCAGATATATGATGATAATTTGAGTGACTATTACTATGGAAATCTAAATACAAGTGAATATAGAGCACTGAATGAACTTGAATTCTGTCGTTATTAAACAGGCAGATAAAGGTGGAGGTATTGTTATTTTAGATAAGCAATTGTATGCACAACAAATGTATAAGTTACTGCTTAATAATGATACATACAGAGGAATTTCAAAAGTTACAGTGAATGCCATCATTGATAAAGTGTCTTTTTTGATTTTTGACTTATTAATTACTGATTTAATAGATGAACCACTGTTTAAATACTTTAATGTCTTGAATCCAACTATTCCTAAGATTTATGGTTTACCAAAGGTTCATAAAGACAGAAGTCTGCCACCAATGCGTCCCATAGTCTCAGGCACTGGTTGGTGTACAGAACCACTGTCTATTTATGTTGAAAGTACACTGCATGTGCTCTTAGACAAATGTGAAAATATTTTAAGAGACACCAAAATGTTTCTAGAGAAATTACATACTAGAATTGTAAGTTTATCAGATATTAATGACTTTGCACTTGTCACTATGGATATAGAGTCATTGTTTACAAGTATCCCGAATACATGGGGCATTAATATGATTAGAAATTTTCTTACAAGAAATAATTGCTTCACCAATGAAAAAGTACAACTTATATGCAGTTTGTAAGAGATTATTCTGGAAAATAATGTTGTATATTTTGAAGAACAATTCTTTCTGCAACAGATCGGCGTTGCCATGGGCACACCATGTGCAAATAGTTATGCCAATCTATTGCTTACATTCTGGGAACAAACACATGTCTTTTCTGATAAGAATCCATTTATCAGTCAGCTTTTATGGTATACACATTTTGTGGATGATGTTTTTTTATTATGGAAAGGCAATATATCTGAGCTTATATTATTTATTAACTATTTGCATACAACTACTGATTTTCTGAGATTCATATACAATTTTTTCTACATCTGAGATTGATTTCTTAGATGCACATATAATCAAATCAGAGTTGACAGGTTTTACCAGCAAAATTTTTCACAAACCCACGAAGAAAATCATACCTTCAAAAACCAGTATGCATCCTAGACACATTCCAAGAAATGTGCTCAAGGGCAGGTATACAGAACATTAAGATTACACAACAATGATAATGATGCAGTACTAGCTTTGAATAAATTGAAAACTGATTTTTAAGAAGAGGATATAATATGGATGAAATAGATAGAACTATTTCTGATGCTTGGACACTCAGGGACTCTAAATGTAAAGCGTATTTTCAATCTTCTAATTCTATTACGTCAGATAGCAGTAATTTGAGAGAGAAATAATAATACACAAAATAATAGCATTAGAGCGGTTTTCAGTATGCCAGTAATGTTAATCAGTATACTAATATTATTAAACAACATTGGCACATTTTACATGAGATTCCTTGTTTACATTCTTTCATTGGTAATGCACCCTAGCTTCAGTTTCTGTGAAATAAAAATTTCTAAAAACCCAAAATTAAAAA
>NC_056730.1:490713048-490728048 GCF_019279795.1 Protopterus annectens | reverse complement strand
ATTAATTTAACACTAAAGTTTCAGTTTTATTATTATAAAACTCCAGCAGGGATACTTCTTGAATCTTTTCAATTTTCTCACCTATTTCTTCCACTAAATACTTTAAATCTCATTTAGTGAAATATCATCTGCAAAAAGCTGCATTTCAGAATGACAATCACTTTTAATTGAGAATGGATCAATTTTTTCACTGCTTCTTATAGTATTAGCTAAGGGTTTGATAACCAAGGCAAACAGTGGAGGGGAGAAGGGATGCCCTTGTTTTCTGCCTTTGTTTAAAGTGAATCCTTAAGAAATATAATATCCAACTTTAATGTATGCTTTGAAGTCTCTATACAATTTTTTTAAATATTCCAATAAATTGTTCTGAAAATGAAAATACTTCTAAAGTTTTACACTAAAACTTCCATCTACTGAATGAAAAGCTCTCTTGATATATAAGATAATTAGGGCCAACTTCTTGTTTATTCCTTTTGCTAAATCTAAGATAGTTACTACAATTTTTATATTATCATCTGGTAATCTATTGACTATAAAAAAGAAAACTGTGAACGCCACAAACATGCAGGTGACTGGTGAAAAAATATCTTCTTTATTGCACTCTGGTACCTCGGCCTTCGCCTTCTTGGATGATTTGGATGGATTATTGATTTTCATGTGTGGGGGGATATAGTCCAAATATGTGATGCATGTCATTCATGACAATTACAGCAGGGTTATAACGAAAAGAAAAAAGAGAAAAGACAAAGGTATATTGTATTGGGTTTAGTAACTTTCTTTTCTTTTTTAAGTGAGAGGAATTGCATCATGTATAAAGAAAATGGATTTTTAGAAAATAACATAAGAGAAAGTATACTCCTTTTGCACATTATGCATATTTTGCACATTTTGTATATTTTGTATATTATATATTTCTAATGTGCATAAATTTTCATGCCATTACATTGTCTCACATTTGGTTCAAGTATAACATTTTGCATTGAAGAGATGTATTGGGTTGGTTGAGTGATGGTTTTTTCAGGTGTTTAAAGGTTTAATTATTTAAGTGCACGACGAGTGTCTTGATTGGCTTTAAAATTTTAAGCTAATGATTCATAAGGTGTGGTGAAACGCAAATTTAATGTATTCCTTGAGAAGGCGAAGGCCGAGGTACCAGAGTGCAATAAAGAAGATATTTTTTCACCAGTCACCTGCATGTTTGTGGCGTTCACAGTTTTCTTTTTTCAACATTTTTCTACTAGTGTTTTCTTTTTGTACGATGTCTACGAACGCTACTGCAGGCATGGATTCAGGAATTCCACCATCAATTCAGCCGGTCAATTTCATTACCATGTGGAAGGAGAGAGACGAAAAAATAGCATCCAGCGATCCTTGGAGCAGGGCAAGTACTGATTGTTCTTCCAAATACAATGAATTGGAAAAGGCCATGATAAAGGAGGTGACCACATATTATGACATTAAACTACTGGAGAAGTATGTTAACTTGAATATAACCCCAAGGGGGCTACGTGTGGAGCGTTTGCCTGCCTACGAGTTTGCAGAAGAGGAAGCAGATTTATCAGCTGAATGGAAGGCAGTTTCTTTAAAGTGCACAATCAGTTGGCTAGGCATTCTCATTAGAAGAAATGAGAGAGTACTGGACAGAGTCCGTACGTCTATTTTGCAGTTACAAAAAGAACTGATACAGGAAAGTTCAAGTAATACTTTTGAAGACAATATTTTGGATATCAAAACTAGAGTGTCTAAAGTGGAATCGGAGGTCATTATACGCAAAAAGAACAAGCTATTAAGAGACATTAAAGATCATGAGTCTGGTAAGATTTTTTCGTGGCAATACAGCTTTAAAAGAAAGCGCGGAACCAGACGTGACGTCAGGAGTCAGGCCAGGAGTGATTCAGTTGGGGATTCCACTTTTTCATCAGTGGAAATGGAGTCGGCAGGAAGAAAAAGCGTTTCCTTTGAGAATTTGAACTCCACTCAAGAAGCGGAGCCTAGGGTGTTGGATGTGGCAGAGACTTCAAATCAAAGTTCCACACAGAACGTCACACAGAATAAAGGGAGAGGGCGACGCTTTCAAAATAAAAGCAATAGAAGATAGAGACGAGCCAACTGGTCCTCGTAAGCCTGGTTCTAATGTTTTTACAAATTTTGTCAGCAATGTTGGTTTGGCTGAAGGTGTTGCATTGACTCCGAGTCATGAAAGTGTTTTTGGCTCAGCGGTTGTATCCATAGAAGGTGAGTCTTACCGCATTCTGAACTATTCCACTTTTGACATTTCAATTGCAAGTAGAAACGTATTATTGAAGGGACCGAAGTTCGTCCCAACCCGTTTCCCTTCTTTATCTGACATTTTGTCGGATGTAAAGACGTTTTGCAGAAAATTGCACTTAAGGGTGTTTTTCGAAGAAAACAAAACTAGTAGGGGTTCGGAAAGAGGGTTGGAGCAAAGTTTGAACACTTCCACAGACTCTGTCCTGGACAGTTCACTCATGGACATTTCTTTACACCAGAATGATCTAGTTGATATTTTTGCATCTGAAGAAAATGTATGTGACATCAATGATGATGGTTTTTTTACAGGTTATGGGAAATTTGACATGCCGAGGATGCCCCAAGAAAATAAATTCAATGCTCCCAGAAATAGTACGGCACTTTTGTTATTTGAAAAGGCATTATTCAGGCAACTGAAGTATGAGCACGAAATGTTCATTAGAGGCAAGAAATCTTTCAATTTGAATAAAAATGAATGGGATGCTTTATCAAGCATGAAAAAATCTAATGAACATTTCGTGTTCACACAAGCCGACAAAGGGGGCAATTGGGTGATTTTACCTAGGGAGAGGTACAACAGGATGGCGCTAGAATTGTTAGATGACGTAAAAACTTATTCTAGGTTACCTTCCAACATGTTAAAGGATTACAATTCTGCACTATTAGAAATTTTGGAAAGAGGCGAGCGGTTGGGTTTTTTCACGTCTAAAGATGTGAAGATGATGTATAGAAAAAATCCACGGAATGCAAGGTTTTTCATCATTCCAAAAATTCACAAAGACGTGGTAAACCCACCCGGTCGCCCTATAGTTTCTGGAAGAGGTTCTTTTCTGGAAAATGTGGGATTGTTCCTAGATTCTGTGTTAAAACAACATCTTTACAAAGTGCAGGCACATGTTAAAAATACTAGAGAAGTCTGTATCGAAGTTAAAGATATGGTATGGGAACAGGATTTCTATTGGGCTAGTGTTGACGTCAAATCCCTATATACAAGTATCAACACAGTTTGGGGTCTGGTGTCCATTGAGAGAATGTTGGGAGAGGGGCCAAGGACCAACTACATAGTGCAATTGTTGGAATTTTGCCTAACCCACAACTGCTTTGAGTTTGAGGGGAAACATTTCCTGCAGAACGAAGGGACCGCGATGGGGGCACCTTTTGCCCCGTCCTATGCTATTCTCTTCATGGCCTTTTTTGAAAATTCTGTTATTTATATTAACAATTTTTACAGGGCTAAGGTAGTTAAATATAGACGTTTCATAGACGACCTGTTGTTCTTATGCAAAGGGGATCCCTCGGATTTTGACACATTCATTTCGGAAATTAAAAGAAATCCTTATGGTTTGGACTTCACTTATACGAAAGGGGGCAGCAATATCCAGTATCTGGATGTCGAATTTTATGTGGATTCGAACAACAGAATCCAGCATAGACCTTTTTATAAAAAAACAGCTGCAGACAATTTTTTGCATGCCTCTAGCATGCATAGTGGGGCATTAATAAATGCATTACCCACAGGGGAGTTCAAACGCATTGGATACAATATTTCTGATCTGAGCTTGGTGGGACGTGAGTTTGATAAAATAGAAAACAGATTAAAGTCAAGGGGTTATCAAGGGACCATAGTGCGTTCTGCCAGAAGGAAGGTGGAAAAGGATTTGGGTCTTCCAGTGCCCAAGCACTGGGAGAGTCATGAGGAAAGCTTGGTCAGGAAAAGAAGTTTAGGTGGCCAGGGTTTTAAGTCCACGTGGTTGGCCAATAATGAAGCAGGGGCCATTGAACAAGACAAACTATTCTTTGTCACCAAATTTTCCCAATTTTCCGGAGTTTTGAGGGATACAGTGCTTAGTCTGTGGCCATTGGTTCTGGGGGATGATAGAGTAGGAAAATTTTTTCCAAGCAAAATCACCTTCTCTTACGGCAGATATCCCAACCTTAAGGAGATTTTAAATACTAGAAATTTAAAGAGAAAAACCAACATCTCAAAGGTAGGGACATATAAATGCGGGAATTGCAAGATTTGCAGTAGAGTAATGAACCTAGATGGCACAATGATTAACAACAAGAAATACAAGGCTTTGGAATACTATGACTGCAACTCGGGGGGAGTGGTATATATTATTGGTTGTGGGTGTCAAAAGTGGTATGTGGGACAAACCTCCAGAAAAGTTAAATTAAGAATAATGGAACATCTAGGAGATATCAGGAATAGTAGACAGGAGAGCCCAGTGGCTAAACATTTCATAGACTTTCACAATGGGTCAGCGGAAAGTTTAATATTTTGTGTATTAGGAAGGCCATTTAGTGCAGAAGGGGAAATTGGAGTGAATAAAAAACTATTAGAAATGGAGTCTAAGTTCATCTTGAACTTTAAAACTCTCTTTCCCAATGGCATGAATTTAGATATGTAAATCTTGCAAAGCCAATATTGAGGTGTATGTAACACAGTTTTGGGCAACAAAGTAAATCCAGGACATACATTTACATTTTGATTTATATCAGTTATTTGCATAAGGCATATATGTACATATAAATTTCTTTTGGTGCACATGTGCACTATGTCATTAAGAGGAAAGATGTTGCCTTAGGAATACAACATATTAGGCACTTTTTGAAAGTGATTTGGATGGATTATTGATTTTCATGTGTGGGGGGATATAGTCCAAATATGTGATGCATGTCATTCATGACAATTACAGCAGGGTTATAACGAAAAGAAAAAAGAGAAAAGACAAAGGTATATTGTATTGGGTTTAGTAACTTTCTTTTCTTTTTTAAGTGAGAGGAATTGCATCATGTATAAAGAAAATGGATTTTTAGAAAATAACATAATAAGAGAAAGTATACTCCTTTTGCACATTATGCATATTTTGCACATTTTGTATATTTTGTATATTATATATTTCTAATGTGCATAAATTTTCATGCCATTACATTGTCTCACATTTGGTTCAAGTATAACATTTTGCATTGAAGAGATGTATTGGGTTGGTTGAGTGATGGTTTTTTCAGGTGTTTAAAGGTTTAATTATTTAAGTGCACGACGAGTGTTTTGATTGGCTTTAAAATTTTAAGCTAATGATTCATAAGGTGTGGTGAAACGCAAATTTAATGTATTCCTTGAGAAGGCGAAGGCCGAGGTACCAGAGTGCAATAAAGAAGATATTTTTTCACCAGTCACCTGCATGTTTGTGGCGTTCACAGTTTTCTTTTTTCAACATTTTTCTACTAGTGTTTTCTTAATCTATTGACTATAAGTCTTCTTTGATCTTTGTCCATTAATTTATCTACTATATCTCTTACTTGTGTAGAGAAGATGGAAGTAAATGTTTTACTGTCTAAATTTAATAATAAAATAAATTAGTTTCCTCATACAGACCGATTTTCCTTTCCTTGTTTAAGTATTGGTGAGATTAAAGAAAACCTCCATGAGGGATGAATTATTTTCTTAGTTTGAACTATCCTGAAAACGTCACTCGGTGATTCTAAAATATTTAACAGAAGCAGACTATATACTTTCATACGTAAGCCAATTAACAGTAGAGCTTTACCATTTTCCCTTTTTTAAAGCTTCTAACTTCTATTAGGGTGAAAGGCTTATTTCAACAATGATATTTGTTGGTAATTTAGTTTATTAGTACATTTTTTTCATTTAAAACTTCTCAAATTTTGTAATAATTTGGTTTATTGTTTTTATCTATATTAAGATCCTTATCGAGTTTATTAAAAATATTAAACATTTCCTCTGTCTGAAGTAAACATATTAGTCTGGGGATTTCAGATATTACTGATTTGTGCCTTTTTGATTAACGTCTTAATTCTATTCGCTAACCTATGCAAATTTGAAGTCATCGCATAACTGTGTAATTTTATTTTTTCTAAAGCTACCTCAACTTTATGCATTAAAAAAGAAATTATGTACTCACCATAATGTTCCATCTGAGTTGTTGCTCTTCATTTGTCTTCCGAGTTGGATCAGTGCCTGATCGGAGTATCCACAGGTTGAAGAGCAAATGAAGACAACATCAGGTCTGATATTTTATCATTAAATTTTAATGATTCAGTATTATCTAACTTCTCTGCTTGTTGTTCAAACCTTACTTTGCACATTTCATCTTGTACTTCAAACAAGTCTTTATCCCACTCTTTCATTTTATTACTAGTCCATTTTCCTATTCTATCTTTAATATGCATTTTTAAGGAGTCCCATAGTATGCCTTTACTAACTTGACCATTATCATTCAAAGATAAAAAATTCTTGATTTGTCCCTTAAGGTAACTCTTAAATTCTTTTAATGTCATCATCTATGCTGGAATTCTATAAATAATCTGAACATTTCTTATATCTATTAATATACTAATACTCAGTGCATTATGATCAGATAAAAGAGGAATAGTTTTAAAATATTTCCCTTTATTAAGTAAATCTGTAGAGGCATAAATCCTAGCATATCCAGTTTATGTCCCATGCGCATGGAAATAATGGCTTAAAAACAATTACTTATCTTGTGCTTTTACTGTTAAATCAACTATATTATTAAGTCATCTGTTTAGTGCTTTAGCCGATGCCAGTATTTTAGCCGTCTTCTATCCACTTGTATTTTCTATACTAGATATGCAGTTAAAATACCCTGCTAAAATTAAACTACATTTCCAATGACTTTGCAGTGAGTTTAAGTGATCTTTAGTCACTTATTCCAGGGATCAAGTAAAAATAAGCTAGTGTTTAGAGTTTGCCATTACATTTAATTACAAATATATACATTCGTTTGGAATCATTAATTGATTCTATGATCTTAGGAATTTCAGTAGATTTCCTCCCATCTAAAGCAGTTCCTCAACTTCTTTTTTTAAAGAAGCAGATGACATTTCATAATCTTATTTAAATACTGTAGATCTGTATCTTTCCAGTGAGTCTCTAGCAAGAATATAATGTCTCTTCTATTTAACTTTAGATAGCTCACTGATTATCTTTTGTTGTCAGTATTTAATCCATTTATATTAAAAGATAATAGATTAAAATGATCCATACTCTGTATTTAAAAATATTTATTTTAAAGATAAAATGACACTTATCCACCATATTAATTTAATTACATAGAAGACTCTAATTCATTTCTCCAACACTGTCTTAACATTCCACATTTTTTAAATTCTTCCTTTCTACAAAATAAATAAAACTCGTAAGTAATGAAACAAAGACAAGTCTACAACTATAACTATATATGTTGCTAATAAAACACAACCTACCATGGATACCACCTAGTTGGCTTATCAAATAGACAAACTACTATCTCGCTACCTACCAATACATGAAAAAAAATCAAGAAATAGCCAAAAGTTACTATAACTTACAAATTAATCTTGCATATCAATCAAAAATAGAAATTATTAACTTAGTTATATATTTTGCCAACTAAAACTGTTCCCCCATTACTACATAAAAGTTTAAAAACCCTCTTCTATTAACCACAAACAGTAAATAATCCAACACATAGTGTACTATATCTATTTATGTAACAGTAGTATAAATCATACATTAAATATTCCTAAATTATTCACTCATGCAGTGCTGTTATAACTAAATCTCTAAATTAACAAGTAGAACAGAGTGGAACCTAAAATGATAAAGATATCTGTAAACTTGCAGGTGACAGGTAATCTTGCAATACTAAACTATTATAGAAAAAGGAAATTAATGCACATATATATTTATCATGCTAAAAGATGTACACAAATTGTATAGATCTAACAAAAGCTGTGAATTAACTTTTACTGTACAAGTGTCTATTTCTCAAAATTGTGTAACACTCTTAATATGACAAATGAAAATGTTTAGAAATCCTTAGCTTATTAAACTTTCTTAAATATATGTACATTACTGGGGTCAAAGAGAATGTCATGCTATTTCTATGGAGTCAAATATATCTGCAGTCTATATAGCATTCAAAAGCTACAATGTCCTTAATTCAAATGTCATTCTCCCATCCTGGTTTCAAATATATTGAAAAATCTACTTAATTCTATCAAAATGGATGCACTGATTCAGCAAAATAACATTCAAATCTCAGCTCTGATTTATGAAATGAGATATTTCAGGTAGTCTTACTGAATCTAATAACATACAACATGTAAAAAGCTTCCCAGTCTACATGACCAAGCTGCAAATGTTAGCTTTCAGATCATTTTCAAATATTTTTATATGATTACAATTTTCTATACAAACTGTACGAGATTTTGTACAATGACATTTCTACCATATGCTGGTATATGTAATATATATATTTCTTATAAGCAGACTGAACACAATGACAGAACCTTTAAAAGATAAGTGTAGGAGAGGGTATTCACCCCATGAATTCTCCTGATATGAAAACTTTGTGGGCATTTCAACTGTTGCAAGTATTTGTTTAGATACATGTTAAAGGAGGCACTTTTAAATTTAAACAGTGATAGTTCTTATTAAGACTGTGTAGAGTGGTACTACAACTTCCTTGGACCTGGATGCCATACCCTTACCTAAAATGGGCAACATAGAATGATTTTCTTAGCTATGTGCTGAGCAAAGGCCAGATTGCTGTCTGCATATGTTCCCAGATCCCTAACCACTGGGTCGACTCTTAGGGGTGTTTTATTGAGGGAGTAATTAACTTGGGTTGACAGTTTCCCAGAGGACATTGTAATGCATTTTTAGCAGTGAATTTTAGGCCATGGCTTTGGCACCAGTCATTTGTCTATGTTGAACCCTCTTGCAAAATTTCATACAGCATTAGGCCTAGCAACAAGTCCTGAGGATTTTTACTTGTTAGTGTAGATTTAGGCCCTTGGTATGCATGTTTGTAGACACAGTGCTTTGTGAAAATACAGAAGTTAAAGAGGACTTGGACTTTCATGGTTCAAAAAGCAAACCACAGGTCACCTTACAGCAACCTGTTGGCTACTGAATATAAGAAGAGTCCTGCTTATCTATCAGGGTAGGTGAATGATTTAAGACTCTTGGTCAGAAATCTTTAAGGCCTTTCTGGTTGAGTGATATGCTTAAATTTGTATATACCAAAGAGGCATTACATTCAATGGATGACTTACTTGGAGCTTGAAGATATTCCTGACTGTGGTGGAAATGCACCAATCAAATTAGAAAAAGTTATCCACATAAGTATCTAGGTCTCTTATGACTATATCTGTCTGAATAGGAGTAACATTTTTAACATATGACATGGGAACAATCTGTCTGCCAGATGTTACTATGCTGAACTTTTTTTCATTTAGTTTTATAATGTTATTCACCAGAAACATATATGCATATTCCAGCCCTTGATGAAGCTGTTCTGTATCAGTGTATGATCGGACAACAGTCCTCATTTTGCAGGCATCCATAAACTTAGTCAACCACACTTTTGGGATATTAGCTTGGATGTCTGCAAAGTAAATGTCAAACAGAAGACGGCCTAGAGCCAATCCTTGTGGCACTCTACCAGTTATAAATTTCCATTGGGGAGCTAGTTATGTTTTTCTTTAAAATGTAACATGACAGGCCTAATAAAACATGCATTCTTAATGTCATGTAAATGACCAGAATTATATTTCTCAACTGTCACATCATTTGACCAATACAAAATAGTTCACATGGGCATTTAAGCTCATATACCACTACTTTCTGGAAAGAAATTCTGGTATCGACAGTTTAAAAATAATGCCCATTTATTACCTGGCCATGCGGTTCATTAATACAAGGACAAACTGAACAATCCTTGTACTTTTCAGTAACCTAGTAAAATCCTAACCAGTACTGAAACAGCCAACTGAAGAAAAAAAAGTCAAGTTCTGTTCCAATAAGGCAGTATGCACATCAATTAGTGATATAATTATTCTTGGAAATAGTATCACCACGCAATCAAATTCACGAAACAGTCCAACAAGGTAGCTAGCGATAACACTTTTATTAAAACAATTAAAAAGAAATAGTTAAAAACAAACACCGCTGAGCAAAACAATGGAGGATTGCAGTCTCATTTAAATCACAAGTAGCTCCTAAATCCAATAGCCAATGATGTAAATAATCCAAGTGCAGGCGAGGTATGTAAAAAGCAGGTTTATTAATAAAAAGAGGTGAGCGCTTTCGCATGAGCTTCTTCAGACCTATACAACTAAACTGTCTGTAAACATCAGTTTAAAAAGCCAAAATGGCGCCAAAATCCTGTCCATTATTTAAAGGTACATGGCTCATTAAAATATCATGTAAAAAGTCATATATAAAATTCCTATACACCATCATAAAACAGTACGGCATTTCAAAACAAAGCCATTCATATTCATATCCATTATTGGAATAAATAAATCAAAAGTATGTGTGACAGATGGGGAGGAAAAATTTTAGTAACATAACTATCAAAACATTGACAGAGCATCTATGCATATAAAGGTTCAAAAGACCCTACTGGCCACAAAGTAAAAACTCTTCATAGCCTCTTAACATCTTTTGGACAATAACCTTCTTGATTTCAGCAGAGGTCGAGGGGAACCCTTCCATTGAGACCTGGGGTGATATCTGCCCTAAACTTAATAATCCAATGGATTTCCCTGGTCTCTGTATAATTGTTAATGTCCCTCTCCTGTATGTCCTTGAGATCTGTTCCAAGATCCTGAACTTAAAACGATGCTCTTGACCTTTGTCATTAGTGTGTTTGGATAGTGCATTATGTGTAGTACCTCTCCTTGTGTGGTATACATGCTCACGAATCCTATCCCTCAGTGTCCTATTGGTCTTGCCTACATAGTAGGCTGGACAGACTGTGCAGCAGGCTAGGTAAACTACATCTCTGGACATACAATTGCCCCTCGTCCTGATGTAGTAAATACCCGAACCATATGGATATCGGAAGACAGGGTCGGTTTCTATATATGGACAAAAATTGCATTTGTCGCATGTGGTCATGTAGGGACCCAACAAAGCAGGTGGATCATTGTGGACCCTTGGGTAGCAGAGCAAACTCTTTAAGTTCTTTTTATTCCGGTAAACGAATCTAGGTCGAGTACCTGTAAGGCTCTTAATAGTTGGGTCAACTGATAAAAGCGTGCCAATGCTTAGAGAAAATATCTTTAAGTGTACTTACATCCCTGGTGTAAAAATGGGAAATGCAATTCCATTGTCCATATTTGAACCGCCTCTTGGCTATCCAAGCCATCACTGGCCTCTCCCGTGTATATTTCAACAGCACCATCTGAGAAATATGGTTTCGCTCTGTCTATCCTCAGATCTGCAATGCCCGCCATCCCTCTGGAGATATCTAAGTGGTCATAGCCACGTTCCCTCAATTTGCTGCTAAGGTCTCCTAATTCACTTGCCAGATGACTGTCTAGGGTGTATATCTAGACATCCGCATTGATTGTCCCTTCACTATGTTCTTGTATACATAGCCAGGATGCATGCTCGAGCGATGCAGCAGTGTATTCCTATAGCAGGTCTTGCGATAAACACCCGTGTTGACTATCCCACAGGGTAGTTTATCAACAAAGACATCTAAAAAGGAATAGTGGTCTTGACCAATCCATAGTAAACTTCAGAAAGGTGACAGACATGTTGATCTGTGTAAAAGGACTCTAATTGTATTGTAGAGCCACTCCACACAAGGAAGAGATCATCCACAAAACGCCTATAGAATGGTACTGACTCCTGAAACAAACTATTCTGAAACAAGAAGCTATGTTCCCACTCTGCCATCACCAAGTTGGCGTAGCTATTGGCACAGGAAGTGCCCATAGCTACGCCATCCTTCTGCAGAAAAATCTTGTCATGGAAACAAAAAGATTGGATTCTAAAATAATAGCCAACAACATAAGAATCAAATCAACATCATACTTCAGAGGGAGGTCGGTTCTCCTCAGATATGCACCTACCATTGCTCTACCTTCCTCATTGGGTATAACCATAAATAAGGACTGAACGTCCATGGTGACCCATATGAGGTCTTCAATTCCAGAACAAGTGTTGATATATTGGTAGAAATCCAACAAAAACTGTCTGGTATCCTTAAGAATGAACCTATTGGCATCAACCAATGGTCTGAGTTGTGCCTCAACAAAAAGTGACAGGGGTTCAGTTGACCACCCTCTCCCTGCAACTATGGGTCTAAGAGGTGGATGTAGTGAATCCTTATGGATCTTTGGGAGACCCTGAATGGTAGGTAATAGGGGGTGAACCACATTGAAAAATTCATATAGAGAAGTATCAATAACACCATTATCAAAAAGACCAAATAATATGGAGCGTATGCTCTCAATGATGCTGTCCACCCTATCATTGGTAATAGGAACATAAAACTTGTCATCAGCCAACATTAGTAGCATATCATTATTATACCTGTCCATGTCAAAAACTACAATCCCACCTCCTTTGTCTGCGGGTCGGATAATAATCTCCCTGTTGTTACGTAGGGAGTCCAAGGCCCTACGTTGTATAAGGCTGAGAGACAAAGAACAATATGCTAAAAAGGAAGCATATAAGTGGGATTATAGTATTAGAAAACTCCCTAATAACAACAATAGGGGAGACAGGAATGGGAATAAGCTATCCACGGAAGAACATTATAGAAAACAGCCTGTCAACAAAAATACACATTCTAATAGGAGGGTAGGTTTACACCAGACAAGGAATGTTGATTTTTTAGGAGAGGGAGACAAGCAGTGGGAAACAGAAGTATGAAAGGATACAAGTTCTCACAGGTGGAGAGAACACAGAGGAGGACATCCTTATGTCAATTGGAAACAACCAGGAAGGAAGTTGGACAGAACATACTAAAGCACAATGAGGTACTTTATAGTTTAGGGGAATATAACATTTTTAATTATACTAATATTGTTAAGAAGGAGCACTTTGAATTGTTTGCCAAAGGGATGAAATTCATTCCCAATAAACGTTTCAACTTAGTAGGAAATATAATAGACTTCAAAAAATATATAAGGAAGTTAAATTTACAAATACTATTTAAGAATAAACCTTACAGCCAAAAAGGTGAGTTTTGTATTCGAAGCACATATACCCCCCCCCCCCCCCCATTGAATAACTTACTGGCTATTTATGAGAAATTAGTTATAGATGAAATGTATGCTTATTTCAATCTATGTAGACGGAATAAGATGACTTACAACCTTAACTATGAACAGTATAGGTTGATGGAGGAGTTAAAAACCAACAACAGATTACGAATCATGAAGCCTGACAAAGGTGGGGGCACTGTGCTTTATGATACCATTGAATATAATAATAAGATTAATATGATACTATTAAACTCAGGCAACTATGATATTTCATCCATTAATGAAGTCAATATAGGATACCATAAAAATGACTTATTTTTAGAAGACTTACTTATAGAAGAAAGGATAGATTTGGACTTGTATAATTATTTAAAAGTAAAAAATCCCATTATTAGTACTATTGTTGGAATCCCCAAAGTACATAAAAACTTAATAGATCCACCTTTTCGTCCTATTATTTCAGGAAACAAATCTAAAATTTTAGTGTTTGGTAAAGTAGTTGATAAGTGGCTAAAATTATGTTATAATAGAGTTAATCATTTATTAAGAGATTCATGGGATTTTTTGAGATGGTTAACACCTGATCTATGCAAACCTGGTATTATATTGGCGACTATCGATGTGGTGGACCTATTTTCCAGCATTCCTATAGAGGAGGGGATGAACAGATTCAGTAATAGTGTAGAAATGTACGGTTCTATAGATTCTGATAGGAAAAATCTAATATTAGATTTCGTAGACATAGTATTGAAACATAACTATGTCTACTTTGAAGGAGAATACTACAAGCAATGCAAGGGTGTAGCGATGGGAGTGGTGTGTGCTCCCATCTTTGCAAACTTATTCTTGCTGGATTGGGAGAATGAATATATTTTGAATAGTGAATGGGGAAAGTACATTGATCTATATACTAGATTCTTGGACGACCTGTTCTTGATATGGAATGGGGGAGAAGCGAAATTAGTCGAATTTATGGAGTATGTAAACACTAGAAGTGAGTATTTGAAATTTACTGCTAGTAAGGATGATAAGACAATATCTTACTTAGACACTAAAATAACTATTGGGAATGAAAGATTTATCTCAAGAATACACAGAAAAGAGACTTTTAGTAACTCTCATTTACATTTCAACAGCTGCCATTCTTACAAACAGAAAAAAGTATTATTAAAGGTCAATTTATTAGAGCAGCTAGAATGACCTCTGAAATGTCTGACTTAATTATGGAATTGGATCTTATAGGTAATATGTTTACAGCTAGGGGATATCCTGACATTATGATTACAGACTTAAGGCAATATATTATTAGTAATAGAAACAACAAATATCCAGCTATTCTTGGATTGAAAGAAGTTGATACTATGACTCATAATAACACTTTGAAAGAAACTGATACATCCAAATACAATGGAGCTTGCATTTTAGAATTTGGTTCTAATATTAATGATATCAAGGCAATAATTGAAAAGCATTGGAATATTTTTAGCGCAGACAAAAATATTTTGGATATAATGGGTAATAGACCCAAATTTGTATATAGTAACGCAAGAAATCTAAAGATGGAATTTGAAAGGAAACATTATACATTGAGAAGTAAGGGTAGCAATATTGGTACACAAAAATGTGGAACATGCAACCAGTGTAAGTACATTGATGGTAGGAACACTTTAATACTGCAGGATGTAAATTCTA
>NC_056730.1:490469392-490707548 GCF_019279795.1 Protopterus annectens | reverse complement strand
AATTTCAGTTTCTGACTGTCATGATTACGAAAAGGAATGCAATCGACTTATGAATATGTTTTTAGTCAGAGGATATCCTTTTAAATTAGTCTCAGATATAATAGCTGAGGTTACATTTAAACGAAATGAGGGCCTATATTTTCCTTTATTAAGCCACAATTATATTGTTGAACCTAATGGGGAGCTCATTTTAGACAATAGTCCCAACAAAAATGAAAATAAGAAGGATGAAACTAATAATAATTATAGAATTAGTTTCTTACATACCTATTCCTTGGATTTTAAAGAAATTAAGGAAATAATTTTTAAAAATTGGGACGTATTAAAAAATGATAGATACCTAATGAATTTATTAGGTGAAGTCCCTAAGATCACTTATAGGAGGGATGACAATTTAAAGACCATATTGCAAAGAAGCAAGACTAAGAATTACACGAATAGGCAATATGGGATGTTTAAATGTGGCTTTTGTGCCCAATGTAGATTTATAAAAGTATGCAACCAGGTACTCATTAATGATATCATGTATAAAATCAATGATCATTACAACTGCGAAACAAAAATTGTAGTTTATGCAGCAGTATGTTCCCAGTGCAAAGCATTTTATATCGGCAAAACCGAGCGCAAATTAAAATGCCGGATATATGAACACCAATATGCTATAAATAAAAAAGATGCTAATAATGCACTTGCTAGGCATATAATAGAGAATGAGGGGCATACTTTTGGTTTTGTAATTCTACAAAAAGGTCTTGTAAATAATAGAGGTGGCCCCTGGCAGATTCGATTGGAAATCAACGAACTCCTTTGGCAAATTCGTACTAGAGCTCACATTAGTCCAGGGATTAATGAAACTCTATCAATTAATCCAGTTTTAAAATTATTGGCATGCAATAGATGAGATATTTTTTGAATAACAATAGGATGTCATGTTTCATCGTACATGCCTATTTTAATGTTATTTAATTTCAAATAGGTAATAAAACATATTGTGACACATATATATATTTCATACAGGATTTTATATATAAAAAATTTTTTTTTAACATTAATTCACAATTCACAATTTGCATAGATATTCAAATAATGTATATATCAATACATGAATTTATTATGGGGTTCATTCCTACATCTTTAAGATGTCATTGTGGGTGGACACACATTTGAGGTTCCCATGACAACGTATAATTAACAGAAATGCATTTTAAAATGATTGGAGATTTTAAACTTTTGTGGATATAAACACTGCTATTTGGTATTGTTACATTTGTTTGTCTGATGAAGGTGGGACACAGTGCTTGCCGAAAGCGTGTACTTGATTTTACGCTCACTTTTAACTTGTGTCATTAAATTGCAACTTTAACTTTGGAAGCGTCGCTCTTATTGTGACCTGGTTGGCCACTTCAACAGTTTATTAGTCCGTGTTTTGTGGATTTTCGTTTAGATAGCAATCTCTCCTTTGGCAATCACGCTGCCAAAGTGGTTAGAAAGACCTTCTATATACCCCACCTTATCATGAAAGGGTTCACATCTAGATCAAGAGAGTTCATTGTGCCCCTCTACTCATCACTTATCAAGCCCATAACTGAGTACAATGCCCCGTTTGGGATGTACCTTACCAGACACCTTCAGCAACTGGAAAGACCCCAAAAGTATCTCACCAAGAGGATCAAGCGGCTCAAACAGATGCCCTATGCAGTTTGGCTAAAGAAACTCCAGCTCTACTCAGTTGGGTACCGCCTACTCAGAGGCAATCTGTGTCTGATGTATAAAGCCATGTCCAACCAAGAATTATTGGACATGCTTCACCTCAGGAAAACTAAATCCCTTAGAGCTACACGCTCCAGGGACCCGAACCTCAGCACAGAAATAAATAGGACATGCTGGAGGGACAGGTTCATATCCCAGAGGCTCCCCTCACTCTGGAATAAAATCCCAATCCATGTCAGGCAGAGCCCCTCACTGACCCTCTTCAAGAGAAATCTTGACGAATGGATTGGAGATCGTAAGTTTACCCCTGGGATCTCTTCTGTGTCGCTGCTTGACAGAGGTACAGTAAACAAACCTTAAAAGGGCTACCTTCTGTGACCTACTATACAGAGGCACAGTCAACTAATCTAAAAGGGTGACGAAAGCCAAGCATACTCTGGCTAGGCTTATAAATTCCCTAGGGCAGATAGCCTGGTATCAACCTATGGACCTATATATATATATATATATATATATATATATATATATATATATATATACACACACACATATACATATATATATATACACACACACACATACACACACACACACACACACACACATATACATATATATATCTACACACGTGTATATACATATATATATATATATATATATATATATATATATATATATATATATATATATACATACACATGCACACACACACATATATATATATATATATATATATATATATATATATATATATATACACACACACATATCCTATTTCCCATCTGCTTCATACTAGTAACTATACATCTTGAACCATTACTGCTGCAGGTCACCTCCAGTACAAGCCAATATTTGACACAAATAGTTTTATTATTTTGATCACTGTCCTACCCTTAACAAAAGTACAGTATCTGATCATACCTGCAATTAGTACCAAATCTTGATTTTTTTTTTTTACAACAGAAACACAAGAAAATATCTAATATGCATACACAGAAATGGTCACATGCTTAACAATCATGAATAAATCAAAGCAATGCTCTGCTTAGGAAAGCATGTGCTAACACACACACACACACAATATCAATGTTTTATACTTTGACAAGTTGTATTCTGGGTGATAAACATTGACTTTTTACTTGTATCTATCTGAATGCTGCATAATGTTTAACTCTTTGAAATAACGTTTGTTAAAGTTTTTTCTTTCCCATCCCTCAATAATTTGCTCCTTAAGCAAACAATATGCATATGCAGTGAGTGTTAAACAATAATTGATCATGGCATACACATTCTTAGCATTCCTACTGAATCATGTTATTTACCTCCAGAAAGAATGTGAACCTCACAGTACAACATGGAAAAAATGAACACTATCTCAAAATATGCAACAGACACAATATATAGCAAAACAATTTTTCAAGGACAAAGTATACTGTTACTTAACTCTAAGGGCATTCAAAATGAGTCACAGATGCACTGTGTTTTCCAAAGGAAATTAAGTCCATTACCAAACTGGAAGGCCAGGATGCAACTTTACTTCCAAGTACATTAACCCCTACATTACTAATATTAAAAGTCATCAGTTTTTGCATTTTACACTTCAGCTTCAATGGATTTTTTTCTGCCACTGCAGGTGTCAATATATAAAGCCGAACACAGATAAAAAGGGTGCAACCCATTCTAGTCTGACAAGACACAATGGACATAATCTAAATGTTAAACCAAGTGTGCTACTTAGCATTAAATAAAAGTCATAAGGAAATTATATGATCTAGTGTGATACACTTAATACAACTTTGGTGGCTCTGTGCTTAGTAGTCTAAAGGTAACTCAATAACAGAAGTCTTCAAGGAAAAACTGGGCAGCACATTCCTTAGGTATTCTTCAAAGCTATATTTTGGACTCTATTCTCTTTCCTTTTTTTTTTTTTTTTAATAAATCTCCCTACGCAACTCATGACTCAAGCCACACATGCTTATGCTGGATACACATCCTGGGATTCAAAAAGATCCTCACCACTTACAAATTCCCTACTGCAGGTAGGTCAATTTACACAGTGGTGATAAAACTTGATTCAGTGACAGCTATGGATGCAGTAAAACCTCAATATCCGCTCATTACCATATTGCTGAATCATCTTTGTTCAACACTAGCACTCTAAGACTTGATGGTCATAGTGTTTTCTCTGGCTGTCCATGAATCACTCTGACAAAGGCACCCCTCCTGCATTTACTCTCTCACACACGCATCCACTCAACAAACAAGCCCCCCTGCAGTTGATCACACTCATGGAAACACACATCGTTTTTACATACTTGTGCACACGGAATCAGCCATCTTCATTCATTCGTAGGTGTGTGCTAGGCTAATGACCCTGGGGTCTTTACAAGCCTAGCCATAGGATTACCCTGACATAGTGCCACCCAACCTTAGTTCCCAGTGCCTCTGTCGAGTAGAGCCATTGGTGTTATCTCAGGGGGGAATTTTCTGTTTCCCATCCACTCATCAAGATTTCTCTTGCAGAGGGTCAGCAAGGTGCTCTGCTTGACATGTATGGGAAGTCTATTCCATAGCATGAGTAGTCTATGGGTTATGAACCTGTCCCTCCAGCATGTTTTGTTAATTATGGTAATGAGGTTGCCGTCTTAGGACCATGTGGTGCGAAGGGATTTGGATTTCTTTAGATGTAGCATTTCTAACAAAACTGTGTCAGACATGGCTTTGTAAGTCAAGCAGAGATCGCCTCTAAGTAGGCGATATGAGACAGAGAATAGTAGGAGTTTTTTTGAGTCTGTCCATATAGGGCAAGTGTTTAAGGCCTAGGATCCTCTTTGTGAGGTACTTTTGCGGCACTTCCAATTGTTGCAGGTGTCTAGTGAGGTACATGCCAAATGAGGGAAGAGTAGAGGGAGGCAATGACCTCTTTGTTCCTGGATGCAAAACCCACAAAGAAGGACTTTCAGACCACAGTGGCAATGTGGTGATCAAAAGAGAGTTGCTGTCAACCTGCGTTCTCAGATCTCTTATAACGTCTTCTGTGTTCAGTGGACTACCATCTATGTGGCAATTCAAGGGAACTGGGTTTTTCCCAAAGAGGAGGATGGCATCTTTTGGCAATGAGCTAAAGGCCGTGATTCTGACACCAGTCGTTGGTCACAGTGAGGCCATTCTGTAGGGTGGCAACATCAATTGGGGAGTTAATAGCTCCCAACTTGAAATAGTCTGTGAACTTGGTCAGCCAGAGTCCCTTCGTGTTGGCCTGGACTTCAGAGAAGTAGATACCAAAAAGGAAAGGACCCAGGACCGAACCCTGTGGGACTCCACTCATGACTAATCAGCAGTCTGACTTGGAGTCAGCTATTTTCACGCTATGGGTTCTGTCTGTGAGCCGGTTTGCAACCCACCTAGTGATATAGAGGTTGATGCCAAGCTTAGTGAGTTTTTCTATGATTCCTGAGTGGGGAATGGTATGAAAAGCCTTGGCCAGATCAAGGTAGGCTGTATGAACCACCTTGCCTTCATCCATAGCTCTGGTGACTGACTCAAAGAAGTTGACCAAGTTGAGCAGGCATGATCTATCCTTCACAAAACCAAACTGTGTGGGATCCAGAATTTGGAGATTCCCTATATCCTTGTTTATTAGGTCCATGACGATGCATTCCACAGGTTTGCATATCAGACTCGTCAGGCTAATGGGGCGACAGTTCCCAGGGTCTGTAGTCACTCCTCCTTTGTGGATAGGGATAAATGTAGCAGTGTGCCATCCGGCAGGGACAAAGCCTGAGGTGAGGCTGTGATTGAACAGAACCACACAGGTGAGGTGCCAGTTAACTCTGTAGCTCACGTAGAACATAACCAGGGATATTGTCAGGTCCCACAGAAACCATATTCTTGGCCTTGGACAGTGCTGTTTTAACTTGTGCAACAGTAATACTGGGTGCTTGGCAATCTACTGATATTGCGATTGGTCCTTTGGTGTGGGAGAGGGGGGTAAAGTTCGCACTCAATCTGTCAGCCAGTATACTGGCAATATCGGTTGGCTCGGTTTAGAAGGTACCATTGTGCAGTAGCTCAGAGCAAATCTGGTTATTGTCATGGAGATTCTTTACATAACTATAGAAGGCCTTGCGGTTATCTTTACTATCTGCTGCAATTCTGTTTTCATACCTAGATTTAGAGGATTTGATGAGGGAACTCAACTTTTTGCTGCGGCAGCTAAGGGAGTTTTTCAATCTTGGGACTTCACCTTATTCCGCAGCAGTTTCCTCCTTCTGTTGTCAATCAACCCTTTTTCTCATTTTTGCTTTATCCACCTTCCTTTTCAGCTTCTTTAGCACTCTTCTGTTACACAATACCCCTAACACTCTGTCAATTGGTTGCAGCCCCTCTGATTATAGCTTTAACCTCCTCATTCAGACTTCTCTTCTCCTCAACCACCCCTCCCAGACACTAAGTTGTTAACTTGTGCCACTGCTTTCCCTTCCATCTCAGTTTTCTGCTTCTTCTGATTCCCACATTTGCTAATACAACTGTCTTTATCTGTACACATTTTCATCCAGTGTGCCTTCAGCTTTACATTACATTCCCTTATTAACTGAAGTTGTTGTTCAGAGTCTGCCGATAATGCCACTTTGTCTGCATACAGTAGCTTTGTTGATCTGTTCTGTCTGACCTGTTTGTTAATATAGTCCATCAGCAGTGGACTTGCACCTGAACCTTGATCCACACCCACTCCCATTGGGAACCCCTCTGTGAGTCCTAACACTGTTCATACTTGCGCCATTAAGTTCTTCTACATAACCTACACTAGTTGTACCAATGTTGTTGTGAAATCAAACCATCACAGGACAGCTCAAATCAGCTTCCTTGGGACCTTGCCCTATTCTTTCTCCCAGCCTTGAAACACCCATTTGGCCTCTCTCCTCATCTCTCATCAGCTATCATTCATACCCCTACAAACATGTGCTCACATATTCACACAATAACACCAAACAACCATATGCTTTTGCTGAATTTACTTGCACCATGATGGCTTTAACAGGAGTGAATGGGTGACTGCCATCTTTTGAATGTGTTCACTTTTTCCTCTAAGAGTGATGTTTGCAATGTCAAGCAATTCTCTAAACTGCTGAGCAGAATAAATCTGTAACTTTGCGGCTGCTAGTATTTCTGGAGGAGGCACATGGCTTAGTAGTATTAGCCTCTCCCCGGCAATGACAGTAGCATGCAGCTCCAGTAGCAAGCCTACCCTACAAGCTGAAGCTCCTGCTATCAAAAAATAAACTCAGCAGTAGGGCAGTCTTTGAATCAGAAAGTATTACATTAAATGGTGTTAAGGTCAATTTATGACCCAGTCCTTAAGGAACTCTAATCCACCATGAATCAACGTTAAACAACATCTCCTCACAGCAACTAATACTCTGTCCCTGTAAAACTAAATACATGTTCTTTGGTACTGCTACCTGGTTAAAAACATTTCTTCATTCCCCATAACCATTAATAACTCCATTGTAGAAACTTATATCTTTAAATATCCAGGATTTACCCTTGATCATTCTCTTACTATGAACACACACAATCAGAATGCCATAAAAAGGAAATCAGTGAAACAACCCACAAACATCATTAGAACCCAAGGTTTCTAACACATGGCGCATTCTCAGCCATAAATAAATGTATACTACTACCCCAAAGAGAGTATGGTCTCCAATCCACTTCTCCATATCTGATTTGCCTGACCTTCAATTGCTAGCTAGCTGCACTGGTAGACTAACCTTATCTTCACCACTACTTGAGCATCACTGTATAATACTGTTCAGAGAAAACTGGTTTCCCATTCTTCAAAGGGTTGACCTCTTTTTCACTATAATCTACAAGTCTACTGAGTCCTCTGGAATCACTATATTTCAACCACTATTTACAAGCTTCACTCTCAAGAGGAAAATGGCTTCACTTTATACAAGCCTTCAGAATCACAAGTAACTTCAGAACATGCATTCTCTACACTAAGTTCAAAGCTTTGGAATAACCTCCCACCTACCGTCAATGGTTGACTTCCTTCCAACAGTTTAGAAAAAAAATGAAGTTTCATCTCTCTAAAAATGCCACATTTTCCAACTTCCAATATAGCTATATCAATTACCTACTGTCAAGTGCTCTATTACATAAGTATCTTCAGCAACTAATTCAACAATGTATTAACACACTAGCTGTAAATATTGTACATATTTTTTTCTAACACACTTGTATAAAATATTTATCTTTACTTACTATCCAACACTGTTTCTAATTAGTTTCTATTCTTGCTTTGTCTTATGCTTACTATAACTTGCATCACCGCATTAGGTTCATTTCTGGTTATTCATAGCACGTCTGTATATGTACATTTTAAGGTGTTTTACATATGTGCCTTTCTGGGCTGTGGCTGAAAAAAAAATCTGACAATGTGATTTCTCCATTACTCAAGCCAACAAACTTAAGTAAATGCATAAATAAGCCCATTCCTACTATGTTTTCATAATATGCACAAACAAGAATATGATAATCATAATTACCATAATACCCAGGCAAAAAGTGACTGCTGCATTTCATTTTGCCAACAGCAGCAAGCCTTACTGTCTTCAGTCATACACAAAACACACACGTCTGAAAAACAACAAGGAGAAAGAACTTCTATCACCAAGCACCTGTCGGAAATTAACTGAACGCATAATATATTTTACCAGGAAAGTATACTAATAAGTCTGTAGAAATCACTGACTAGTCACCATTTTGAGTTATTGAATATTGTCTAGTTTTTTTATTATTTATTATTAAATATATTTAAACCTTTTAATTGTGACTGGTTTGTTTAGAGATAGTTAAGCTCTTAGAGTACTTGCATGTGTATTTGGTGACACAGTATTGGCCACTCCAATAGCCTTAGTCTTGGTCACACTTACCATTTGGATAATAGTAACATTACACAGTAAGAGTGGTCACCCTTTGGTTAGGGCCTTAAAGTAGCTGATAAGGGGCTCTGGTGCCAGTGCTAACTACCTTATGGTCTGGACAGAAGGGGGCATATCTAGTAAACTTGTGCCAGCCTTTCCCAGTGTGTTTGTGTATAAATCAAATCTCTAAGTGTGTGTGCATGTCAGCTACTTGGGCAGGGACACAAAGTACTGGTTGTACAAAGAGAGTGCTGGGAGGACTTGGCTTGGAACCCTGGCTAAAGACTCAACTCTATAGCTGTGCCAGGGGGGAGTCTTATTGGGGATCTAGAAAGAGAGGGAGAAACCAGCTCCAGGCTGACTGTGATCTCTGTGTGCTCTTAAGGGAAATTGTATTTTACTGAGTGTGCACCCTCCCAATGTGCATGTCCCTCACTGGTGCTAGTGGTGAGGACTGAGGCTCCTTGATTACTGGGCCAGTGCAGGAGCATCACATAGTTTATAATTATTTACGAGGATTATACTTCTCAAGATATGTATAAAATATGGTGAGATAAAACTATTTTTTGTAATGCATGACTTCCCAAGTTAAAAAAAAGGTCTTCTAGGGATCTTGTTCAGTGACTCCACTTCCTGTGCCTCATCAAGCTCATTCTTTTCTTCCAAGGGCAAAAGCCAGGTAGTTCTGGAACCTCTGGAAGTGGCAAGAGCCCTGTGGTCCATTTGCTCCTGTCAGAGAGCGGTGGGGCCTTCTCAATGCATCTGTTCCACTGGAAGGCAAAAATCGGATATTAGTGATCAGGCCAATGCTGTTAATATGGAGGTTCTTGCCCCATCCAAACTAACTCCTCCCGAGCAGGTGACTTACAAACTTGCAATGGCTACCTGGTTGAGGACAGATATGTAGCTTCCTATATATATATATATATATATATATATATATATATACACACACACACACACACACATATATCCCCAGCACAGAGGTGTTGCTACTTCATTCAACACTGCCAGCCTGTATAGCATTGTGCCAAGGGTCATCAGCCATCCAGAAATAGGCATCATTAATATGGCAGGCCTATTTACCTTCCTCTTCCCAGGATGGACAAGCTCGCGTCAGCCATTCAAGCACATCCTCCACCACCCAGCCCCTCCATTTGAATACAGATCATCTGGTCATAGTCAGAGCTTAACCCTTCTTCTACTTGAGCCAAGCTTGTTGTTTTTCGCTAGTACTCAAGGTATTTATATAGTTTTTACTTGATCTTTTGCTTTGCTTCTGTGTGAGTAGTGGCTCACCTGACAGAATATGAAGTGACTGGTTGCTACTTTTTAGCTATGCTGCAGTAAGAGAAGTTTTGAGAAAAATCAAGATTAGACTAAAACTTGAGTTGGGAGGAAAGTCACCTTTTAACAAGAAATGAACGATAAAAATGAAACCAAGTTGTCTTTGCTTCTGCCTCCACAGAAGTTCCGCAACCATACTACATGAGAATTATAAGTGACTCACTGGCATTTTAGGACAATTGCACATACTTCTCAAATTCTGAGCAATAAATATAATAAAATTAACCTTTGCAATTACAAACCAGGATAAGAAAGGGCAATACTGTGTTATTTTTCATAACGTCAACTTTTTTTTTCAAATACTAGGCATAAATAATGTTCAACTTGTCTGATTTAGACTTGGGCATAAATTAAAATTAGATGACCTTAAAGGAAGTAAGAGCTTTAGAAAAGGGAAGGGAAGGGAAGGAAAACATTTCTTAGAAATGAATATTTGTGGTATCAATACACGCAAAATTATGTTCAGGACGATAAATGAGTTTTAAGGGCAGGTATGAACATGGCAATTTATGTAATGTTGGACTGAATAACAGTTGTTACAAAGAAAAATAAAATGTAATATATAATGAATGTAAAAGAAAAACTGTTACTATAGTTTTTGCTTTGTTTGCTTTTCTATTAAAGTATGTCTGCCAAATCTTAAGTGCTAACTTAATAAATGCATTAAAAAACAGATGACCTTGGTTGCAACTGTGAGCTGTGAGGCCAATTGAAACTTTTTCTTCAGTGGCATACTCAGTGAAGGGACTAATGACAATAACATCCTACCAAAGACAATGTAAATAGCAACACTACACAGCGGAGTTCACTATAATCTGCAAACAAGATAAACAGATGAGGGGATTTCTGGTCGTAGCAATTACATGATAGCTTTGATAAATAAAAAGTGATGAAAACTGCAGATCACATCTCATTGTGTCCATGACAGGGGAATCCTTATAGCTTCTACTGCAGCTTGATACTTTCTGATGGCCTATTATGACTGTTTTGTGCTTAAAAAGAAGAGTCAAGAGGTAGTCATGCACTTAGCCATACTTTCTCATGGCAGGTGCAATGTTAACATGCCAGCAACAGAACGGTTTCAAACTGAAACGACAGAGCTTACATCTTCATTACCATTCCAGAGCCAAATAACATGGCTTGTTAAAAGCAATTCTGGATTTTAAACCTCTCTGGCAGCACTTTTATTTGTGGACAGACATTATAAACTTGTCAGTGCATACGGCTGCTCATGAAGTTTGTACAAATGAACTGGAATTCCAACAAGATTCTTTCCAAGTAGTTAAAACTACTGTTGTTATACTGCATGGTACTAAGGACAGACAGAGACACTAAACTTGAGAATCTTTAGCTCATCAGTGAAACACAAAGGTCATGATCTGTTTCAATTTTTACAGCACTGGATAAAAAATCAGGAATACCTCAACTCTTTCCAAATAGGGGACACACTGGTCAAAAATGGATGCAAAATAAAAGAAACAAGGTCCTTTCAAAATTAAAAAAAAAAAAAAAAAAACTTGAACACATTGCTTCAGGAAAAGCAATCTGTCAATCAAAATATGGCACAGTTAGGAAATCTAAGAAAAGAGTAGGAAAAGTAATTTAACAGTCAAAACAACTGATGTGAAGGTTATGGTTGTTTTTACTAGATGGGGTGGGCAAAACAAGTTGTTTTCAATGGGTACCCAGAAGATTTACTGTTTAGAGCTGTACCAATTTACCACATACAGTGGATATAAAAAGTGTACACACCCCTGTTAAAATGCCAGATTCTTGTGATATAAAAACATGAGACCACAATACATCATTTCAAAACTTTTCCCACCTTTAACGTGATCTATAACCTGTACAATTCAATTGAAAAACAAATCTGTTAGGGGAAAAATATAAACAAATGTACAATAAGCTGGCTGCATAAGTGTGCACACCCTTAAACTAATACTTTGTTAAAGCACCTTTTGATTTAATTACAGCATTCAGTCTTCTTGGGTAGGAGCCTATCAGCATGGCACATCTTGACTTGGTAATATTTGCCCACTCTTCTTTTCAAGAGAAGTCCAAATCTGTCAGATTGAGAGGGCATCTCTTGTGCAGTGCCCTCTTCAGGTAACCCCACAGATTTGCTATTGGATTAAGGTCTGGGCTCTGGCTGGGCCATTCCAAAACTTTAATTTCCATCTGATGAATCCATTCTTTTGTTGATCTGGATGTAATGCTTGGGGTCACTGTCATGTTGAAAGGTGAAATTCTTCATTTTCTGCTTTCTAGCAGATTCCAGAAGGTTTTGGGCCAAAAGTGACTGATATCTGGAACTGTTCATAATTCCCTCCACCTTGACTATAGCCCCAGTTCTATCTGAAGGAAAGCAACCCCAAAGCATGATACTGCCACCATCATGCTTCACCATGGGGATGGTGTTCTTTTGGTGATGCAAAGTGCTGTTTTTGTGCCAAACTTACCTTTCGGAATTGTGGCCAAAAAGTTCAACCTTGGTCTCATCAGACCATAAAACACATTTTTCCACATGCTTTTGGGAAACTTGGATGTAATGTTTTACAAATTTTAGCCAGGCCTGGATGTTTTTCTGTGTAAGAAAAGGCTTCCATCTTGCAGCCCTACCCCATAATCCAGACATATGGAGGATACAGGAGATTGTCACATGTAGTACACAACCAGTACTTGCCAGAAATTCCTGCAGCTCCTTCAGTTTTGCTGTAGGTCTCTTGGCAGCCTCCCTGACCATTTTTTGTCTTGTCTTTTCATCAATTTTGGAGGGACGTCGAGTTCTTTGCAACATCCCTGTTGCCCCACGTTTTCTCCACTTTTTGATGGCTGTCTTCACTGTGTTCCATGGTATACCCAATGCTGTGGAAATTTTTTTGTACCCTTCTCCTGACTGATACCTTTCAATAATGAGATCTCGTTGATGCTTTGTAAGCTTTCTGTGATCCATGGCTTTTGCTGTAGCAGGCAACTGAGTAAATGTCAGGAAACTCCTACTAGGGCAGCTGAATTTACTTGGGTTAATCAGTCTCTCTCTGATGCCAGCTGTGTACCCAAGAAGACTGAATGCTGTCATTAAATCAAAAGGTGCTCCAACAAATTATTCATTTAAGGGTCTGCACACACTTATGCAATCTTCTTATTGTATGTTTTTTATTTTTTATATTTTGCCCCTAACAGATTTGTTTGTTTTTCAATTGAATTGTACAGGTTATAGGTCACATTAAAGGTGGGAAAAGTTTTGAAATTATTTATTGTGGTCTAATTTTTTTATATCACAATAAGCTGGCATTTTAACAGGGGTGTGTAAACTTTTTATATTCACTGTACAAAACCAGCATTACAATTTTAAGACTGAAGAGGGGACTTGAACTATAACTTCACCAACAGATACAAGTTCTGAGGATAAACCTATACTGTCAGCTTTAGAAAAGGTTCTTAAGGCACAAAATATGGTGGGCATTATAATCAAGATTGATACATCCTTCTTGATCTTTAGGAATTAGGCATGTTTTGTACGGTTGTCTTCTAGAACTGACAACATATGTTGGTCCACAGCTATCACCCATGTTTAAATATCCATCTCCAAAAAACACCACCAAATCTATGGACAGAAATCAGGGACACAACTCTAGATTTACTTTCCCACATTCTATGTGACACTTTCACGAAACTTTTGTACAGCTAGCTCCATAAATGAATGAAATGTTATTAAAAAAAGGGAAATTTCATTAGATACAACAGCAAGACCAGAAATAGGTTACCATATAGAGGCAAAATGATTAAAAAGTTTAGTGTGGTTAGAGAAAACATAGTTGCATTATGCTGCTTTACCACTAAAATCTATTAAGAGCTGAGCAGTTTGACTACACATGAAGAGTGTGGCTAATCTGTTAACATGTAAATAACAGTCACCAGAACAGTGCTACATGGGCTTATGTTACCTCAAAATTACCTATAAGAGGTATGAGACAGATCCCTAGATGAAAACATGGTATCACAGAGTTTCATAAACTCACAGAGGAAGACAAAAGTAAATTATCAGCTCTGAATTCTGAAAAATACAAAACGTTAAGTCAATGAAGAAAGGTAAAGCTCCAGGATATGAAACGATGCAATGAAATCTACACAAATAGGATAGTGTAATGCTGGATGACTTTTATTAAGCATTTCATTATGTCTGGAATGAATAAGGCATCCGAACTTTATGGAAATATACAGTAACAGCTACAGTACGGAAGCCTTAAAAAAAGAAACAGCCAGAATTGTATTAATACAAATCAGTATCCCTAAAAAACTGTTGAGATAGCCAGCCTGGTGGTACAGAAGGATAAAGCCCTAACTACTGCTCAGCTCATCCAGGTTTGATTAATGTCATGGGTGACTGACAGTGCTGGCAAGGATGGATACCTATCTTAGGAAGGGCTAATGGCTCCTAGCTAGCTATGCCTGCACCTCCACTGTCAAGTCTCATGGGATGGAAGCAGGAGACAACTGAATGGAAGGATGTAAATGTGGCTGCCCAAGCTGGTGATCAAAGTGCCTGTCCTGCATGTGAAGAAGCGTGTGGAAGTGGGGAAGCATTGGTACTCCCCCCTTTGGTGATGCAGACGTGTCTGCTACTACCAGGGAAAAGGTTAAGGCCCTAAAAACAAAAAACAAAAAAAATACTCTTCATTGTCAGGATGCTGGAGAGACCACAAACATCCACAATATCTGCCTAGATAACATATGAGGATGATCCTCACTGCCAGGAAACAAATGGGAGCTTGTATCACTGGGGAGGTTTGATGGTGGGCAGCCAGAGAGGAGAACGAGATAAAGAAAAAATATTATGAGAGTGCAGGCAGAAAGAATTCCATCTTTATTAGATACAGTTATAACAGATGATCATAGTGGGTTCACTAACTATAAATACACATTAGAGAACAGCAGAAGACCCCTTCCAACAATAGATTTCATTATACTACAGAACATTTTTTGATTAATTCTTGCACTAGAGAATAAAAGTGTTTCATGAACTCAGATGGGATTACTTCCATGGAATGTTTACACTCCTATTTCTTTTCTCCACTAAAGCCATGACAGATCTGGGTGATCGGATTTCTGAACCTGTCCAGCTAAGACGAAAAAAAAAACTGCCTAGGATGTCACCTCTTGTCCTTATTCTTCAAATCAGGGGTACAGTGATATGCAGCATTAATGAGAAACTACTCAAATGTTTCAGGTATTAAAATAAAGTCAATGGCACATAAAACTATCTTATTTACTAACGATTTAAAACTTTGTATTACTCATCTTGAAGTACCCCTTCTACAAATATAGCACCCCATATCATCATCTGGTAAACTGGCAAGTTATATCATGAAGTTGCCAAACAAAGGCACAGCGAAAGATCTCATGGTATTTCTTGTACTTGGACATTACCTCAAATCACTTTTGCTAAAACTGAATTTAGTGTTGTTACCATTATGGTTTGGCTCAAGGCAAACCTAATTATACTACTGCATTAAAGTGTCTTGCAGGTGAAGTAAGTTCGGGAACTGATGAAAAGTGGAGGTAGAATAGGGAATACAGAGTAAGGCTAAAGAACAGACTGTGGCCCAAACTGGAAAAGGCAAGAATGAAACAGCACAATGATAACAGTTAACACACATAATGTTGGAGCCAGACAAAGGGTTTTTATATGGTCATGGGCATATTACTGCTGGGTATTGCAAAAAGGTAGAAGACAAGTACATAACTGTGGCTTTCTGCATGAGTAATGTTATGTCATGCGACCATTAAATAAATGTGAGAAAATTTGAGGCCAAACAGTTAACATGCAAGGGCAAAGACTACACATCTGGTAGCAAACTATTTCCTTGTTTCATGAAGCTAGATGGACAAAGTTAAGACTGGGAGTCTTAGTAGGTTAAGAGAATATGGACAGCTTGGATTTAATTAAAACAAAGACAACATTAAGTACAGCCTTCAAAAAAAAAAAAAAAAAAAAAAGTACAGTTGTGTAAGTTGCACACATCTTAACAGTAGAAGCTCGAATTCCTCAGTGTTGCAGTAACCTTTAAGCTATGTGCGTTGGTTTCCTGTCCATGAAAGAACAAGCGGTCAGCTTCACAAAGGTCTGACTCCCTCCCACAACTTCACACTGACTGCTGATTGACTAGTCCCAAAGAGTCGGCATGATGAGTATCTTAGGAGTTTATTACTTGTAATTAGCCTACGAATTAAAGTATAGTAAACCTGAAATTATTTTGGTTTATTTTGTGGCATAGTGTGTTCAGAAACAAGTACAGTGCAGTTGTGCAACCAGCTCAATGATGTAAAATGGAGTAAAAACAGTTTTTTTATAAAATACTTTAGAGACCCAAGGTGGTGGTGCTGTGGTAGCGTTGTCACCTCACAGTCAGACGCTGTCCGGTTCGATTCTCAGCTAGAGCGTCTTCTGCGTGGAGACGTGCGTGGGTATATCTTCGTTGAAAGTTGTGCGTCAGGCCTGGCAAGCCAGTATGTAAAAATCAACTGCCAATTATTAGCAGACCGGAGTTCCGCTGTGGCAACCCCTAACCGGGAAAAGCCGAAAGACACTTCCTAGATGGCTGCACAGTCTGAAAAAAGAGAGAGATAGAGGCTACTAATTCTGCCAGTTTTAGTAAAATTCAGTCACTGGCTAGTAAGTACACTGGATGCCAGCAGAGACAGAACTTAGACAGCATGAAAGAAAATCAGCTAGAAAAGGTGAAGAGAAGTCATTGACTAAGAAGAATCCTGCAGCTGTTCAGCAAAAACAGCTCAAGCTCCAGCTATGGTACAACAGATGACTTCCAGTAATTTAGAGGAACAAGAGATCAACTATGCTCAGAGCTAATTAAAATAAATAAAACATTGAAGGAATATATATATCAACTCAAATAACAAAAGGCTGGAAAAAAATGGAACTGATAAAAAGTACAGTTATGTACACTTACCATAAATGTAGATGTTCGAGTGTATTCACTGTTGCAGTCATCACATTGGGTTATCCCTGCCAGAGTAACCCTCTGCCGGCCCAAATACCAGAGACTTAGTAGCTCTGTGTCGGTTGCTGTCGCTTGAGGAATGAAGTCAGGTCGTCAGTAGTATAAAGTAAGGCAGTAGATGCCATTACATCAGTTTTTCTTGCCCTAACCTGTCAGGAGTCCCCAAGTAAGAGTCCAGGTTCTGGTGGAAGAAACCCCAACAGTGGAAAATAAATACCAATAAGTCCCTTGTAAGGAAAGGAGAACAACAAGTTAGAAAGGTAATAAAAGGAGAAAGAGAAGAAAGGGGGATGGAGGGAGGGAAAACCAGGACTGCAACAGTGAATATACTCGAACATCTAAATTTATGGTAAGTGTACACAATTGTACTATTTTCTTCGTGTTTCACTGTTGCAGTCATCACATTTGGGTGGATTCCCAAAGCTGAAGAAAAGGGTGGAGGCAATCAAGGAAACTAGGGGCTGGCTAGGATGCCCTGCAACACTGCAGAGGCAAACCCTGCCCTGGATTTGGAGAAGAGGGCCAGGTGGTAATGCTTGGTAAAAGTGTGAACATATGTCCATTTGCACCCCCCCAGGATGTCTTTGGTGGGGACTCCTCTGAGGAAAGCTGCAGAGGTGAAGGCTGCTCTGGTGCAGTGTGTCCTGACCCCCTTGGGGGGAAGCTTTCCATGCTGTTTGTAGCAGAAATGGATGCAGTGTGCTATCCATTTGGAAATGGTTTGTTAGGAGATGGCTTTGCCTTCTGCCCCTGTAATAAAGCTAACCAGCAATTGATCAGACTTTCTGAAAGATTTAGTCCCGTCTAGATAGAATCTGAGCTGTCTGTGCACATACAGAGAGTGAAGAATCCTTTCCCCCCTTGTTCTGGGGATTAGGAAAAAAGGTGGGCAAATGAATTGATTGTATGAGAGCCACACTAGACACCACACCTTGGTCATAAAGGATGGGTTACTTCTGAGGGATACTCTGTCTGCATGGAGAATGATGAAGGGTTCCACAGCCATGAGTGCCTACAGCTCAAACACTCTTCTGGCTGAAGTGGTGGCCAGAAGAAATGCTGTCTTCCAGGAGAAAAATTTTAGCTCTGCGGAAGCAGCTGGTTCGAAAGGGGGCAGGGTGAGTTTTTCCAATGCAAAGTTAAGGTCCCAAACTGGAGTTGGTGCCCTTCTGGATGGCCTCAGAAATTACAGAAGCATGAATTTCTATAGAGGAAAAAAAGAGGCCACTGTGTAGTGGATCAGCTAAGTAATCCAGGATGAGAGGTAGGGAGGGCTGTGCCGTATTGGCTCCCTTAGCCTGGATCCAGGGGCAGAACTTTTTCCATTTATCAGCATAAGACTTTCTGGTGCTAGGATGTCTAGCCTCACGGATAACATCCAGAAACTGTTTACTGAGGTTGCCAGATTGGTTCGGCGTTAGGGAATAAGCCAAGCTGCCAAACTGAGTGTCTGCAACTGGGGATGCATGAATACCCCTTCCCTCTGGGTCAGGTGGTGTGGAATCTGAGGAAGATGCCATGGGGGTAGTGAGGACAGGCTGCGCAGCAAGGGGTACCAGTATTGCCGGGGCCAGTCTGGGTCTATAAGAATGGTCCTTGGTTTTCCCTACCTTATTTAGAGCAGTACCCTGGGGGTGAGAGGTAGGAGGAAAGGCATAGACAGATAAATTGACCCAGGGGAAGGACAGGGCATCCACTTTCCAAGCCATGCAGTGATGCTCCCTGGTGCAGAATTTGCTGACCTGATGGTTGGTGTGGGAGGCAAAGAGGTCAACCTTCGGGGTTCCTCATTTCTGAGTTTTTAGGATGAAGGTACTTCTGTTGAGTTACCACTCATGTGGGTTCAGAAGATTTCTGCTTAATTTGTCTGCCAGAGTGTTGAGAGAGCCTGCTAGGAATTGTGTTAACAGGTGTAGCTACATGGCAGAGGCTGTGTGCCAAAGGGTTATGGCCAGCCTGCATAGAGGGTAGGAGTGAATCCCTCCCTGCTTGTTGATGCACCACATCACAGTGGTGTTGTCTGTTTTGATCAGGACAGCCCCTGGAAAGAAAAGGGTATTGAAAGCTATCAAGGTGTGCTGCACATCCATCGTCTCTTTTTGACTGATGTGCAGAGGGATTTGCTGTGGGCTCCATTGGCCCTGTATGCACCTGGCATCCAGGTGTGCACACTAAGCGTAGTCTGATGCATCTGTGGTGACGGTCTGGGCGGCGGGGTTTGGGGAGAAGGACATTCCCTTGTTGTGGGGGCATGCTGTTGTGCACCAAAGAAAATCTTTTCTGAAGCAAGGAATTATAGGTAGAAGAGTTTCCAGGTCTTGAGAGTGTTGGCACCATAGGCTCTTTAGGTACCACTGAAGTTTCCTTATATGCAGTCTGGCATATGAAATGAGTAGTATGCAAGATGCCATGAACCCCAGAGCTTGCAGGATCTTCCTTGCAGTTAGCTGGGGCCTTGTGGTTAGTTGAGAGACGTAAGCTGTCAGGAAAATTTGTTTCTCTGGAGTAAGGTATGCCATCTGGGAAGCTGTGTCCAGACTTGCTCCCAGGAAGATTATCCTTTGGGTGGGAACCTATTTGGATTTCTTTTCGTTGACAGTGTACCCTAGGGAGGTTAGTGGAGTCTTTACAAAGGCAAAGTGCTTGAGCAGCTTCTCCTGGCTGTCTGTCTGAATAAGGTAGTCATCTAAGTATGGGTAAATCTGAATATTTCTTTGTCTGCAAAAGGCAATGGCCGGAGCCAGACATTTTGTGAAAACTTGCGTCGTCGGAGAGCATGGGTAGCAGCTGCTGGAGGGTGAGCATTTTGAAATCACCAGGAAGGTGTTAAGAATGGATAGATCGAGGATGGGTCGCCAGGTGCCCTCTTTTCTGGGCACCAGAAAAAGTCCCGAGTGGAAACCTTGGTCTAACTGTTCTGCAGAAACATGCTCTATTGTCCTCATGGAGAGCAGGGAAAGTATTTGTTTTGAGCCTCTTCCCACTGATTTGGTTGTAAATCTGGGAACCCTTTTGGGGTTGGAAGGCTGTGGAAGGAAAATTTGTATCCCTGAGACACAATGTTCACATCCCAGTGGTCCTTGGTAATGGTTGCCCAGGTGCTCGAGTGAAAGGAGAGTTTTCATCCTAGGGGTAAGTGAAGGTGGGAAGAGGGATGGTGTGGAGGAGGGGAGTCATTGTGAGTTCTTACCATAAGGGGGTGGCTTAGAACTCCCTGGCTTTGAAGTGGGGGTAGTCTGCTGCTTAGATCTCTGCATTCCCTGAGGCTGCTGTCTGAGGGGTCTGCTTCCACGGGGCCTAGGCTGGGCCGGTTTACTGGGAGCAGGAAAGAATGAGTGTTTGGAGGGGCAATGCCTGCTGAACTTAGGGGGCTGGACCTGCAAGAAATCCTTAACTGTTTGCATAGATTTTGCTTTTTCTTCCATCTTTTTTAAGACCTCTTCTGACTTAGTGTCAAATTATCTTTGTGCAAAGGGGCATCCAACAATTTAGATTTGACATGATCTGACAGGGGCTGTTCCTTAAGCATATGGAAATGGCAATTTAGTGCCCTGATAGCAAGAGCAGCTGAGGAGTATACTTTCCTACACCACCTGTCCAATGCTCGGGAATCCCTGTCTGTGGTGGAGGGATTCTTAGAAGAGGTTGCTTTAATCCCTTTTGGCCCTTGAGAAATGACTCAGGGTAAACTGTAGGATTTTTAAAAATATATTTGTTTAAGTCAGGGACTCTATAGCACCCGTCTGGTTTTCTGGGAAAAGGAGAGCTGGATTCAAGGAAAACATCCTCCACAACATCCAGGACTGCTGGGATGGACAAGGGTCTGTGTTGTGGAAGATCTAAGAATTCCCGGAGTCTCTTTTTAGACTGAAGGTAGTCTTGACTCTCCCACTGGAAATGCTCCCTTAAGGTATGCAGAGTTTCCCCAAAGGAAAAATCCTCTGGGGGAAGAGGCTGAAGGAATGGAATCCTCTGCATCAGAATCCTCATAAGTGGAGAGGGGTTGCATGTCTTCATATTCAGATGCATCAGATTCATCTGACTATTGTTCAGACAAAACTACAGGGGACAGATCTCTTTTCCTTTTTGAGGGGGTAAGCTTAGCTTCCCCTAATCAGCATGATAAGGTCTTCTGCCATTTTAAGCATTTGAGACTGAGGCAAGGTTGTAGGAGCCTGAGAGTTGGTTGTCTGTTTCTTGGGTGTGGTTCATACCCTGGGCCTAAGAAACTCCATAGTTTTAGAAAGAACAGTAGCTGCAAAAGAAGATGTCAGTTTGTGTCGAGATTTGGTAGTGCGAAGGACTTCCTCGGAAGCCAGTGCCTGCTCAGCAGCTCTGGACCCATCCAGGGTAAAGACAACCGCAGGATCCTTAGGCAAAGAAGAGTTCTGCGGCAGTCCAAAAGTGTCTCGGTAGGGGCCTGTGAATCAACAGAAGTGAGCATCAGGGGCTGTGAAAGCACCCGAGTACCAGAGAACTGATGACTAGCTTAACTGAGGCGTCGTCAGAAGGTTTATACCAGTGCGGTCTGTCTCTGTCTATCTTTACATTTTTTTGAAGATCTGCTGTCAGATGGCTTACCAAAGCCATATCGGAATTCGAGGACTGTAAGAAAAAATATCTGGCTACAATAAGGGCCTGACGATGGATAGTTCTGGCGTTGAACTAAGCACAGAAGTGACAACGAGGGACATCGTAGTCTGGGCCTAAACAAGTGACACAGTAAGAGTGAAAGTCTCGTGTGGTATTTGTTTTCCACAGGCGAGACAATTAACTTTTTCTGACATTGGCTAGTGCAATGAAAAGGATCCCCAATGGGGTACTTAGCTTTAGAAGACTTCAACTTCAATTCGGTAGATGAAAACTTAGGTAGCAGCCAATCGGCACTCGTGCAAACTGCTTCTGGCTCCATGGCAAGAAAGACTGATGTAAAGGCGTCGGCTGCCTTACTTTATACTACTGATGATGTGACATCAGTCCTCAAGCGACACCAACCAATGCAAAAAAAGTAAGTCTCTGGTATCCGGGCCAGCTGAGGGCTACCCTGGCAGGGATAACCCAAATGTGATGACTGCAACAGTGAAACACGAAGAACATCTGCAAAAATCAGAGGTCAAAATGAGGAAAAGGCTTGCTGAGTATCACATTGCTCAGGAAGACCCGTTTCAAAAATGATAAGAGTTAGAGAACAAAGCATGCAGAAAAAAAACTGAGATTTTCTGCTGTACCACAGAAACTAGAAGGAACAGATTGTATTAATTTTTTATAAGAACAAATATGTAATTGCAATGATATTCCATAGCATGATTTGTTAATTGAAAGGGAACATTATATGTGTACGCTCCAAACCTGGCCATGAGAGACTTCCAAGATGGCTGCACATTGAATAACAGCTTATTTCTAGCTTTCCCAGTGTGAAAAAGTACAGTTTTGTACCTACCATAAATGTAGATGTTCGAAGATCCACATTGCTGCAGTCCTTACACTTGGGTAGTCCGCTGTCCTCGGTCGGCCCGAATATCAAAGTATTAGGCTGACGTCGGTCAAGGCACTTAAGACTGACATCAGGACGTCAGGGTACAAATGCGCATGACCGACGTCATATCCTCAGTCTTTTCTTGCCCCAGATGTCAGAAGACCCTAAACAGAAAGGTCAAAACCAAAAGACAGCAAAAAACAACCAACCACCCTTGTACTAACCATATGTACAATATATACAATATTCACAATATGTACAACCCACACCACACAACCGCCTCTAACTACAGAGGGAAGGAGGGAGGATTGGACTGCAGCAATGTGGATCTTCGAACATCTACATTTATGGTAGGTACAAAACTGTACTATGTTCTTCATCTCACATTGCTGCAGTCCTTACACTTGGTTAGAATCCCAAAGCAGAGATAAGGGAGGATGGCAAAGCTATAAAGCAGTAGGAGCTGCCAAAATGCCCTGTAAAATTGCAGTGGCAAAACCAGCCCTCGATTTAGAGTAAAGTGGAAGGTGATAATGCTTAGAGAAAGTATGCACTGAACTCCAAGTAGCTGCCTCCAAAATATCTTTAGTTGCCACCCCTTAAAAGCTGTAGAAGTGGCAGTAGCCCTAGTGGAATGAGGCCTAATCCCAGCTGGAATCTCCTTACCATGATGGGAATAACAGAAAGCAATACAACACCCAATCCACTTAGAAATGGTTTGTTTTGACACAGGCTTGCCCTGAGAACCCAAAGCAAAAGAAACAAATAACTGCTGAGACTGCCTGAACCCTTTAGTTCTGCTCAAATAATATCGCAACTGCCTGTGTATATCCAAAGTGTGCAAAATCTTTTCCCTTTATTTTGGGGTTTGCATAAAAGTAGGCAAATGAATAGTTTGGTTTAAAGCCACACTAGAAACCACTTTAGGCATAAAGGAAGGATTAGTACGCAAAGATACCCTATCCTTATGGAAAATTAAGAAAGGCTCAACTGCCATAAGGGCCTGTAATTCAGAAACCCTTCTCGCAGAGGTAATGGCCAACAAAAAAGCAGTCTTCCATGATAAATATTTCAACTCAGCAGTAGCTGCAGGCTCAAAAGGTTGTAGAGTGAGTTTCTCCAACACAAAATTGAGATCCCAAGCAGGAGTAGGAGCTCTCCGTGGGGGTCTTATATTCTTTGCCCCTCTAAGGAATTGCTTAAACAAAGGATGAGAAAACAATGGTGGGTCACAGTCATAGTGAGCAGAAATTGCTGCAGCATGAACCTTAATAGAAGAGAAGGACAAACCTTTGTCCAGTAACTCAGTGAGATATTGAAGAGCCACACTTAAATTAGACTTAGAAACATCAAATGACTTTGCTGCACTCCAAAATAAAAATCTCTTCCACTTATCTGCGTACACTTTCCTTGTACTAGGCCTTCTGGCCTCCAAAATAACATTCAAAACTTGCTGTGGAAGCTGAGACCCTCCAGGGTTTAAAACAGAATATGCCAGGCTGTCAGATGAAGAGAGTGAAGTTTGACATTGAGTAAATGACTGTTCTCCTGAGACAGCAGGTGTGGAATCGAAGGTAAAGGCCATGGAGGCTCCCGCACCAGACTTCGCAGTAGTGGGTACCAGTGCTGTCGAGGCCAATCTGGAGCTATTAAAATCATCTTTGGCTTGTCCTGTCTGACCTTCAGAAGTACCTTTGGGAGGAGAGGCAGAGGTGGAAAGGCATACACATGAAGATTGCTCCAATTGAATGAAAGAGCATCCACTTTCCAAGCTGTGGGATGAAACCTTTTTGTGCAAAACTTTGGCAGCTGGTAGTTTAGTGGAGAAGCGAACAGATCTATGTCTGGAGTTCCCCATGACACTGTCAATTTCTGAAATACATGAGGATCCAATTTCCACTCGTGGGGATCCATAATTTGTCTGCTCAACACATCTGCTAAGGAGTTCTGTGCTCCCGGCAGAAACCTTGCCTGAAGAGTTAGCTGTAAACTGAGAGCAGTCTCCCACAAAATCATTGCTTGTCTGCAAAGAGGATAAGAATGTGTTCCCCCTTGCTTGTTGATGTACCACATGACAGTTGTGTTGTCTGTTAGAATCAACACCTGCCCTGGAAGAAGTAAATCCTTGAAAGCTATTAATGCAAATTGGACTGCTAACATCTCCTTCAAGTTGATATGTAGATGTAGAAGTCTGGCAGGCCACGTGTCTTGTATCCACTTTCCATTTAGATGAGCTCCCCAAGCTTTGTCTGAGGCATCTGTCGTTAGAATCTGACTCGCCTCTGGCCGGGTCACAGAGAGTCCCTTGTTTAGGTGACATTCCTGAGCCCACCACAAAATTCCTTTTGAATGCAAGGTATTATCTGAATGACAGTGTCCATATCTTGGCAGTGCTGTGTCCATACATTTTGAGATACCATTGTAGCTTCCTCATATGCAGTTTGGCATTGGGAAGCACCAGAATACAAGATGCCATGAACCCCAAGGCTTGAAGGACTGTCCTTGCAGTCAGCCTGGACTGATGAGACAATTGATGGAAGTAAAGAGAAAGATTCTTTTGTTTGTCCGGGGTCAAAAGGCCATCTGGGATGCTGTATTCAGTCTCACACCCAGAAAGCACATGTCCTGAGAGGGTACTAGACTGGACTTTATTTCGTTCACAGAATACCCCAGGCATCTTAGCACTGCTATCACATATTGCAAATGATGAAGAAGTTCGTCCTTTCCTTGGGCCAGAATCAGGCAATCGTCCAAATAAGGATAGATTTGTATTCCTCTTAGCCTGAAGAAAGCAATCACTGGAGCCAGAACCTTCGTGAACACTCTGGGCAGTAGATAAGCCAAAGGGCAATGCAGAGAACTGATAATGAGAAGTCCCAGCTCGAAAACGCAGATACTTCCTGCAACTTAGCCTGATAGGAACATGAAGGTAAGCCTCCTTGAGATCCAGAGTCACCATCCAGTGACCTTTGCCCAGCAGAGGTAAAAGCTGTTGTAACGTCAACATTTTGAACTTGGGAATGTCCAGATAAGTGTTGAGGATAGATAAATCCAAAATTGGTCTCCACGTGTTCCCTTTCTTTGGTACTAGGAACAGGCGAGAATAAAATCCTAGGCCCACTTCTGACAGAGGGACCGGTTGTATGGCCCCTATTTGGAGCAGCAGAGAAATTTGTTTGTGAGCCTCTAGTCTTTGCTGAGGAGGAACGTCCGGCATGCCTTTGAAAGGAGGCAAGGTATGGAAATAAAACCTGTAACCTTGGTGTATGATATCCAGTACCCATTTGTCTTGGGTAATCAAAGTCCAATTTTCCCTGAAGAGTGCCAACCTTCCTCCCAAAGGTGCTGCCAGGCAAAAAGGATCTGGCAGCTGAAAAGGTAGGTCATTGGGCCTGTTTACGAAAGGACTGGCCCCTGCCCTCACCTGAAGATTGTGCAGGAGAACTCCCTGTTCTAGGTCTGAAGGAGCTCTGAGCTCTACCCCTACCACGTCTAGATCTACCCCTAGACTGTGAATCATAAGAAGGGTATGTCCACCCCTTAGCAGGCCAATTCCTACTAAATTTCGGAGGCTGGACTTGCAAAAAATCTCTAACAGTCTGCATAGACTTAGCCTTGTCTTCCATTTTCTTCAAGACTGACTCAACAGGTGAACCAAACAACACATCAGACTGTAAAGGAGCATCCAAAATCCTTGTCTTAACATGTTCAGATAAATTCTGATCCCTCAGCCAGGCGTGCCTGCGAAGAACTGACCCAGTGGCAGCCACCCTAGACGAGGCCTGTACAGCATCAAAACCACATTGTAAAGAATGCTTACCCACCTGTTCAGAGACGTGCACTAAATCTTGTAATTCCTTACACTCAATGCCTTCCGCCAGAGCATCTACCTTAGACTTCAGTTGAGAAAGAAGATAGTTCTGATATTTCAACATGTGAAACTGGCAATTCAAAGCCCTCATAGCTAAGGTGGAAGAAGTATAGACTTTCTTTCCCCATCTATCCAAAGCTCTGGCCTCTTTATCTGGAGGAACCGGATGTTTTACAACAGAGGCCTTGACACCCTTAGGTCCCTGACTAACAGTTTCTGGGTCCGCCCTAGGACTCTTATAAAGATATTTATGAGCCTCAGGCACCCTATAATACCTATCCGGTTTAACAGGAGCAGGAGGCAAAGAATCAGGATTAAGTGAAGCCTCCGCAAACCCATCTTCCACAACATCCAGAACAGGAGGTATAGCCAAAGGCCTATGCTGGGGTAAAAGCAAAAACTCCCTAAGCCTTTTCCTGGAATCAGAGAAGTCCTGACCTTCCCACTTAAAATGCTCCCTCATGGAATGAAGAGTCTCTGAAAATGAAAAATCCTCTGGAGGAGAAGCAGAAGGGGTGGAATCATCTGCATCAGAATCAGAATAAGGAGAGTACTCCTGCAAGTCTTCAGCCGAAGACTCTGAAACATCTGAAGGCTGCTCAAAACTCCCCAACTCTGGTTCCACCCTAGGCCTCTTATCTGGAGGGGGCAAAGAACCTCTAATCAAAGAAATTAAATCCTCTGCCATTTTAAGCATGTGCTTCTTGGGCACAGATCCTGAAGAACTAGGAGTGACACCAACAGAAGCTAAACCTGGTCTGCCTCTGGGAGAAGCCTTAGAAACAGAAGGAGATGGCCTAACCACCCTAGGAAGGGAGGGGAGTACAGTAACCTGAGAAGCCCCTTCAGCCTGACCTGCCTCCTGAGAGGCCACATCCTGCAACAACAAAGTCTCCCCCGGGGACTCCAGAGAAGCCTCCGGCGGAACCGCCGGTTCCACCGACGCCTCTAAAGAACCGGCGTCCGGTACGGACGACTCTTCTTGCCTGGGTTTAGCTGCCTTGTCTTTGCGCTTCTTCGAAGAAGCGGGCGTCGGAGCATCCGACGGCATCTTATAATTACACCGCTTCCCAAAAACCAACCTGGCACAATCTAACCTTCGCTTAATAGTGCGCTTATTGAACCTAGCACAAAAGCGACACCCAACAACGTCGTGCTCAGGCCCCAAACAAGGAATACACAAAGTATGATAATCTCTATGCGGTATCTGTTTCCCACAAGAAATACAGTTATTCACTTTTTCTGACATCCGGTAAACCACTGAGGCAAGAAAAAACTAAAATATTCCCCAACGGGGTACTTAGCCAACTTTGACTCGGTCTGAAACTCCGAATTCGAAAAATTTCAGAACGCCGAACGGCACTTGCAACGCTGCTTCTGCATCGGACCATGCGGCAAAAAAGACTGAGGATATGACGTCGGTCATGCGCATTTGTACCCTGACGTCCTGATGTCAGTCTTAAGCGCCTTGACCGACGTCAGCTGAATACTTTGATATTCGGGCCGACCGAGGACAGCGGACTACCCAAGTGTAAGGACTGCAGCAATGTGAGATGAAGAACATCAGAAACTCAGCAGAGAAGGCCAGGCGACTTGTGTTTATAGGTAAATTTCAGTAACTGACCAGCAAGTCCACTGCTTGGATGCCAGGAATAATGAAATACGGAAGACCTGAAAAAAACCAGCTACAAAAAGTGAGGAAGAAACACTGACTGGGGAAAGGTCTGCAACTGTTAAGCAAAAAGCAATGCAACTTTCAAACATGAATTCCAGTAACCTACAGGAAGATACAAAACAACTGCATACAGAACTGGTTAAAATAAACAAAACGCAGATGAAGTATATCAACACAAATAACAAAAGGTTGGAAAAAATGGAAGATGCTTTAACTCATTACATCCAAGTGACACCTCCGGGTGCATTTGCAGTTAACTCCTACTGACATCTCTAGGCGTCAAATATTGCTTGTTTATACTTGCATCAATAATTCCAAAACCACGCTATGTACAAAGTTTTAAAAGATTTCATCTTAAAGCTTACACAATGGCAAACTCAACTGCATTGACATATGACCTCTGTCTAGTGCATGTAAAGAGATATTAACCATTGCTTTCATGATATTAATATTAATTTATATAGATATCATTTTTTACATTTTTCTAAATATCTCAACAGCCAAGTAACATACGCAGAACTCATTAGCCTCGTATGAAAACTCTTGGCTAGTTGAATAAAATGCTGCAGACAGTATGTGTGTAATTTGAGTGGTTACGGAGATATTTTAAGTTGTTTACAAAATATTATAAACATAATAGTTACTGTGTTTACTGTGAAGTATAAAATTCAGTTTAAGACCTAAAACCTAAAGAATACTACACTATAAAAATAGTTTGTGCTGAAAGGTTTGCCATTTATAATTCTTTCATAACCCCTATGGTTTCAGAGATATGAAAATTTGTTTGAAATGTAAGGACATAAATTTGATTCTGTCAAAAAGCTTAGGCGCCGCCAACTAGAAGTTACAATGCAATTTCCTGAGCTCCACTGGAGTGAATGAGTTAAACAAATATTCAGATAAGATGATAAAGCTGCAAAAAGCAGAGGCCACAATAAAGAAAAGGCTGGCTGAATATGAGACTGCTCAGGAAGAGACGTTTCAAAAAATAATAAAATTAGAGAACAGAGCACATAGGGAAAACATGAGATTTTCAGAAGGAACAGACTGCATTCATTTTATGAAAGCATAAATAAAAAAAATAGACTGGAATTACACAATAGGAGTTATTAATTGAAAGGGCACACTGTGTGTATGCTCCAAACCCAGCTATAAGAAAGCAACCTAGATCTTTAATAGTAAAGATGCAATCCTACCAGCAGGAGGAGTTGATTCTGACAAAACTGTGGCAGAAGGACAAAGTACTAAAAGTGGGAGACAGCAGAGTGTTTGTGGAAAATAATTATTCATTACATACTAGACAGAAGAGGAGCAAATTTATTCCACTATTCAGGGTGTGAGATTCAAACTGCTGTACCCAGCTATCTTCAAGGCATTCTTCCCTGGAGGGACAAAATCATTTTTTTGATGAAGTACATGCAGCAGGAAATACAATCGTAAGCTATGAAACAGGAGATTCTGCTTCTTCTTCTGGTAATAAAGACCACAGAGAGACTATACCTGTAAACCTTTTCAAAATTTTCAACAGAAAATACTGGAGAAAAGGAAGGTAGCATGAGTTGACTAGAAGAATCAAGAGTACATTGGAAATGAAGCACAGACAGGATTTCTGACACGAAAAGTAATAAACCCAGTAACTTAACATGGGATTACAATGCAGTAATTATATTTGTGAAATATGACATAAGAAAATCTGGAAATATTAGACTGTTTCAGAATTTGTTGGACTTGTGATGGACTCTAAAGCATATGCCCTACTTCAAGTCATTTATGCTTAGAAAAGTGCTTATGGTTGGGGAAGAGGGGGGAGAAAGTTAACTAAGTAAAGATTTTTTTTTCTTAAATAGTACCAATTTTGTGGCATGTGGTTTTCTCTGCATGTTATAAAGTTTTTTTCTGTTATTTTTAAGTGTAATGGGCATTGTAAACAGGTGCTGCTGTTTTTTTTCTTTTCTGTTCTTTTTTTCTTTTCTTTCTCCCTTCTCTCTCTCTCTCTCCATGTTCAGTTTTGAGAAATCTAGGTACTGCAATGTATTAAAAACAACATGGTTAAAATGCATGATATAAGAAAGATTAATGTTCTTTTTCTCATTTTTGCACGGGGAAATGACTGGATTAAAGACCTCAGAATGATTTAGTAACATATCTTAAGAGAGAGCAAGTAAGTGAAACAGAACAGTGAATATTATGAGGCTTCTTTCTAGCAAATACATGTATGCTTAGTAACAATTCTGCAGCACGTGTTCATGTTTCCATGGAAACAATCAGATGAGAAACTGGCTGCTTAGTTCTCATGTCTCCATGGAAACAATCTGATAAAGAGAAACAGCTACAGTCTGGTGCAGAGTGACTAGTTTAGGAAAAAAAAAAGAAAAAAGAAATTGGCTAGGAGACTGTTCTCTCTGAAAGCATTTGGTGGTTTTCCCAGAGTAGATAATGTTCTCTGAAAACATTCAGGGTTTTTTCCAGCTAGGAAAGCTATAAAGATAAGACAAAACCAATCAGCACTTAGTAGAAGCACAGGATGCGCCATGCATCTTAGCATGGATGACCTTTCATTTAGGTTAACTCAAGTCTAGGAGTGTGGCTGTCAGTTTGGGACCTTTGTTCCTATTAGGAATGTAAAACTTCAATATTTGAAGGTGTACATAAGTCTTCTGTGTTGGTATTAAATTAATAGGCGTTAGGGTGGTACGGGTGTGTGTTTTTTTTTTGAGAGCTTTCAATAAAACAAAGTTTTATAAGATGTGATATAGGCTCACATGCACATGACAAGAAACTGTATAAAAGTTCATCCTGCCATACAGTATATGCATGTAACACAAAAGCTGGAACTAGACATTTAACAAAAAAGGTGTTATGCATAAAAGGTAGGAATAATAACTTTTTAAATACAATGATGCTTTCTTTAATGTCTTTAAATGTAAATGGCCTCACAGATAAATATAAATAAGAACGAGTAGTGAACTATATTAAAAAGTGTAGAGTGCAAATAGCTATGTTACAGGAGAGACTCTTAGAAGGAACTGAACATGTGAATTTGATAAAGAAAGGTTTGCAGGATGTGTTTTCAGCAGAATGCCTAGGACAAAGGAAGAGAGGATTTTCAGATTAATTCCAAGAGGAGCTCCAATAGTTTCAGAAAAAGATAAAAAAGATGACAATGGCAGATTTGTAGTGCCAAGGGAGGATTACACTGGCATGTATTTACATTGCACCTAAAACTGCTATAATAGAGCTTAAGAAAATTCTGTGAGAAATAATCAGTTTTCTGCAAGGGATATTACTTATAGGTGGGACTGGAATTCAGTTTGCAGCAGTGAAGATGTGTTTGGGGGGGGGGGCAGAATGGAAAATATAACAAATGGCAGTAGATTTGTGAAGAAATTTATGAAAATATTTGGCATGGAAGATGTGAATTCAATAATAGGAGTACTGAGTGAATTTACATATTATTCTCCAAGATATAAAACACTGGGCTACGCTACACAGTATTTACATTTCACAGGAACATGTTCATTTAATTGAAAGTCTTGATACCCACCCAATAACAATTTCAGCGCATTCAATCAATAATAGCTAAAATAAAAATACAGGGTAGTGAAATAAAAATGTGACATTGGCGCTTTCCCACCTATCTGTTGAAAAGGGAGGAATTTGAGGAATGGGTAGTAGAGATTATTCAGGAGCTGTTAGAAAGGATAGAAACAACTTCTGAAAATATAGTTAGGGAGTGGGATAAAATTAAGGTGGAGTTTAGAAATAGGGTGGAAATAAAAGAAAGAAAGCTATGGTTAAGAAATAAGAATTATTTAGAGTGACTGATGAATGTTAAAGTACTGCAGAATAGGGGGAATCTCACAGAAGACTAGGATCAACTGCAGAATGCTAGGCAAGAAATAATGAATTACCTTGATAATATGCACAAGCTTAGAAAGACTCCTGTTAAGCAACTGTTTTTTGATAAAACTATATCACAAAAACTTTTAGCACAATGACTCAGGCAACAGAAAGAAGAAAGGGCTGTCGCCAAACTTAGGGACCTATAACAAAAAGAAGGTAACAAGACACCCTGTAGAGGTATTAGAAATATTTTGGAAATTCAGTGAGAGTCTCTATAAATCAGATAAATATGAAAACCAAGAACAAATAAAAATGGAAATGTTTACGGAAGAATTAAATATGCCAAGGTTAGAGGTAGATGAGGCTCAATTACTAACAGTTAGGATAGGAGGAGATGAGATAACAACTGTGATGTATAAACAATCAACAGGAAAGTCCCCAGGAATAGATGGTATTTCTGTGGTTTGGAAGCTAGGAGGAAAAAAAACTGATAAAGATCTGGAAGGTTTTTTTTAACAGTATCTTAAGAGGAGAAGAAGTACCACCATCCTGGAAGAAAGCAGTGGTAGCTGTAATACCTAAAGAGGGTAAACAGCCATCAGATCCAGCTTCATACAGGCCCATTGCAATACTAAACCATGATTATAAAGTGTTCATGTCTATAATGGCTAAAAGAATGGCAAAAGTAATGCCAAAACTGATAGATATGGATCAATGTGATTTTGTGGAGGAGTGGCAAACATTTGACAACATTAACTGAGCATTGATGATTCAGAGAGAAGAAGAATGTAAGAAAGTACCATTGCTGTTGGTGGGTCTTGATGCAAAGAAAGCATTTGATAGAGTAAGCTGGTACGTTATGAGTAGGGCAGGCCTTTAAGAAGAATAACAATAATCATGCAGGATATTATATCCATAAAGTAGAAGAAAGTATTCTAAGAACTAAACCAACATGGGAATGGAGAAAGTAGAGTCTGCCAATAGCAATGCCTGCAGTTAGGGATAGAGATATTAGGCAAGACGGGGCTGGAATTTATTGGAGAAAAGTAGCAGAGGAACCAAGGTATGGGGAGAAAATAATTAGAGAGGAAAAGATGATAGAATGGGAAGACACCAATAATTTATTTGGACTGCAGGTTAGATATTGCCTTCCCTATCAGGGATTGATAGAGTATAGGCAAATACAAAGAAATGGGGGGGGGAGTCCTAAACACAATATCAGCACTGGTACAGTTTTTAATAGAATCTAGAACAGAAGCTGCCATAAAAAAAGGAATAATTAGTAGACATTATAAAATTTTACATGATAACTAATCAATCACAGAAAGTCAGAAAGTATTGGGAATAGTGTTTGGATAAGCAATTCACAAAAGCAATGGGGGGATACATGTATGTCTCCCAAATATGCAACAAAATCTAAAAGATTTAGGATTTTTGCCTGGAAATGTTTACATATATATTTTATACCCCAGGTAGACTCCAGAAAATTTTTCCTCAGGCAGGCAGCAAATGTTGGAGGTATGAAGGGGAAGAAAGAAACTGGTAACATATTTTCTGGGAGTGTGGTGAGCTGGCACACTTTAAGGATTCCCAGTGGGCTGCACTGCTAAAGATGCTGAGTGGGCAGTTTGGTCTGACGAAGTAGATGATTTTCCTGAACTATGATACAGAGTCAGAAACGATTAGACATGGTAAGGCCTTGCTGTGTCTAATAATGGTGGCTGTCAAAAAAGGAAATCAAAATCCAAACCAGCTATATTGGAAGTAGTGAATATAGTAACAGAGATAAAACAACTGGAAATGACAGCTTTAGAAAAGGGTAAAAGCATACTACACAGGAAAAATAGGAATTGTGTGAACAAAACATACAAGGGAGGAATGAGGTCTAAAATGTGGCAGAACTTAAATGATCTATGTAATGTTTGAGTGAGAAAGATTGGGTAGATTATAAGTGATGTATAATGTTTGCAACTGGGAGTGTGTCAGTATTGTTTGTGATGTAAAATGCTTGCAACTAGGACTGTGTCATGGAGTTTGTTTTCATTTATATAAATGTATGATTGCCTATATAGTAAGTGATGGTTTAATAAAGATGTTAAAAAGGCAGGAATTGAATAATTTATGTAATATTGCTTAGGTTATATGATATATAACAATATATGTGAAGTATAATGTTTATGTTAATATAGTCTGACTACTCTTACATGAATGTAAATTTGCCTATGTCACAAGTGATAATTCAATAAAGGTGTTTGAAAAAAAAAAACCTGTCCACGAGAAAAAAAACAAGACCTGTATTAGTACAGATGCAATCATACCAGCAGAAAGAGTTGATCCTGACAAATTTGTGTCAGAAGGGCAAATAATTAAACGTTGGAGACAGTAGAGGGCTTGTGGAAAATAATTATTTACTATACACCATGCAGAAGAGAAGCAAATGTATCTCAGCAATTAGGGAATGTTGAGTGGCAAGTGTGAGATTCAAGCTGCTGTCCAGCTGTCTTCAGAATATTTTTTTCCAGGAGTATCAAATTAATTTTTTGATGCAGAACAGACTAAGGAGGACATACAAAAGTTTGTCTAATAAAAAGTGAGCCTTCGAACAGAAGGGGACTCTTCTTCTCATTCTTCTGATAACAAAGCTCCTAGAGAGACTTTGCCAATGAAACAATTTCCAATGTTCCAAAAGAAAATGCTTGAGAGAGAGGAAAAATGACAGGAGTTTACTAAAAAATTGAAGTACCTTGGACTTGAACCAGCGTCTGGGGTTGGGAGATGGAGGTTCACAATCAGACCAGCAACAATGAAATTAGGGATTAAATGTGGGATTATAAAGCATGAATCAAATTTGTGTAGTACAGCTTTATAAGAAAAATTGGCTGAGAAAGACTGGACTTATGTTGACTTTGTTGAAATTATGGATGGACTGACAGGCATATTACCCCACTTTGTGCCATTAATGCATGGAAGGACACTAAAAGGGGAAAAAAAGTAAAGTAAACCAACTTTTGTTCTCACCTATATTTGTATAAAACATCATGATATAAACTACAAGTTGTGTAGTAAAGCACTTTCAGTGACTGTTGAATGAATTAAGGTAAGCAAGTTTTTTTTTTTTTTTTTTTTTAGTTTTAAGAAATGTAGGCATTACAATGCAAAAAGAGAAGAAAGGCTGGACAAAAGCATTTTAAGTTAATGTGTTGTAATCTTGGGGTGGGGCATGTGGTGTAAAAGTGCACCGATTATAATGTATGCTGAGTTTAAATGTTTTCTCTTACTTTTGCATAGTCAAATGTCTGGATTAATGCCCTTGGTTTAATCTAACGCTTTTTTGTGTAAATGTGTGAGTTTTAAAAATAAGAGAACATTGCAAATGGAACGACAAGTTTTTCTTTAACAAATAACTGTTCAGTGTGAGTTGAGAAGTCTGAAACTGAGGGCAGCTGTACATTCTGTTCTTATATTTCCATGGATATAAGCTGAATACAACTGCAGGAAATAAATCTCAAGAGTACTGGCCATTGTTTACCCAGGGAATCAAAAAATTAAAAGGTACAAAGGTAAGCAGCTTAGTAAAAAAATAAAGTTGGAAATTACTGAAACTGAATAAGAAATATCAGATTTCTTGTTACATAAATACTACAATGCATTTACTAGAACACTGTATAATTCTGTTTTATTTAAAGATAGCAAGGACACTTTTTCTCAAAACTAAAATTTAATGTATTCTGAAAGCATAAATGCTGAACAAAGACCTGAAATTTAGGTACTTTTCAGGCAGTAGCTGGATAACCACCAAGTATAGTGTAAATCAAGATCTGAGCCAAACACAAATTAGGGTGATTTAGACAGAAAAAGAAGCAGTTCTTTTACAGAAGGTAAACAAAATAACAGTGACCCTCCCAAATCCCATTATATGTCAATGGCATGGGAATTCAAAGTTACTTCCTTATGTCTGGCATGAGTCATACAAAGTATTATGGGAAAGAGAAAGGCTTGAGGGAGTAGAAGATCACGTTGATACATCAAGCCCCTTTGGTGGTCATGGTGCGGAAAACGAGCTAAAATTACAAACAAGGCACTTAGAGTGATTCTGATGTGTTAAAATAAGTCAGGAAACAAAGACAGGGTGAAAAAAACATTTTTTTTTAATTTTAGGGTGGAGTTTTCCGTTAATTTTTAGTTAGGAAATGTCTTGTGGGTGCAGCTGTAGATTTTGGACAACTGTTCCTGTCAGGAGGATTAAACTTTATTATTTGAATATATACCTATCTTTGTGTCTTTGTTTTAAGTTAATAGATTATGGGGATGTTCTGGGGTATGATTTTGTTCTAGTCTATTAAAATGTGACATACTTTCAAATGGAGATGACAAGAAACTGTATAAAAGATCAACCTACCCCTAAGAAGTCTATACCATAACTGAGTATAGTGACAGAGACTTTAGCACGTGCCTTTACAGACTGATTAAAGTCCCTGTCACTATACTCAGTATCATATAGACTTCTTAGGGAAGACTTATGCCTGGCTTACAGAGCAATCTCTGACCCAAACCTAATGAATATGCTCCACATCTGTAAATCAAACGGGACTAGAGCTACCCATTCCAGGGACCTAAATATGGCCTGCAACTTGAATAGGACTTGATGGAGGGACAGATTTGTCTAACATCAACTGCAGCATCTTTGGAATAGGCTGTCAATTCAAGTGAGGCAGAGCAAATCTATGACATTGTTCAAATGGGAGCTGGATGAGTGGATGGGGGCACTGCAAATTCTTACCGGTGATGGTGCCCACAACCCTCCTGGACACAGGCAGTCATTGCTAAATGCAATTCCGGGTATTGACTAGAGCATCTATGGTATTACATTGGAATGAAAAGGCTAGGCTTGAAATAACCTCCAGGTCGATAGCCTAGTAATCTCCTATGATCCTATGATTAGTGGATGCATGTAACACAAAGGTGGAAATAGACCTAAATTTGTCATATATAATAGATGAGATGAATAACTTCTTGTCATAATGGATACGCTATCCATATTACTGTGGAATGTGAATGGCCTCAGGTATAAACAAAAAAGGTAAGAGTAATGAAATTATATTAAGAAATTATATTAAGAAATGCTGGATGCAAACAGCAATGCTACAGGAGACACATTTGGAAATGGGGAGTAGTTATACTAACTGTACTAACTTGCTAGAGGGCCTCCAATAGTGATAAAAGAGGAAAAATATATTAATGGTAGATATGTGGTAGTAAGGGCCTACTGGGAATGGAGGAGGATTACACTGGCATGTACTCATATTCCACCAAAAATTACTCTTATGGAGATTACGGAATTTTTGAAAGAAATAATCAGCTTTTAGCAGAGAATGTTACTTACAGGTTGAGACTAAAACTTGATTTGTAACAGTCAGGCTATACCTAGGGGACACAGAAGGGAAAATATAACAAGAGAGGATACATTTCTACAGAAATTTAGGAAAATATTTGGTAAAGAAGATGTAAATTTAGTAGCAGAAACTCTGAGAAAATGCAATTATTATTGCCCGAGGTACAATAACTGAGCTAGACAACATAGAAAAAAGAAGTTAGCTACTCACCATAACATTCCATCTGAGTTGTTGCCTCTCATTTGTTCTTCAACCTGTGAGTTCATATCTGAGCATCGGATCTGACTCGAGACACATACTAAAGCTCTAGGATCCAAAATTTGAGCTCCTCCCCTACCCATAATGCTCTGCACCCCTTTTCCCCTCAGATAGAGTTTGCTGCACAATAATACATCATCTTATCTTACCAAAGTATGTGTGTATGTGTATATGTATGTATGTATGTATGTATGTGTGTATATATATATATATATATATATATATATATATATATATATATATATATATATATATATATCATACAAAGAAAGCAGAGAAAGTCAGAAAGATTACTTCAAGTGCTCAAACAGAAAGAATGTACTTATATGTAGCTGCGCTAGGTCCTACAAAAAAAGTTAGGGGGATGGATGGAGGGAAGACTGAAGAACAAATGAGAGGCAACAACTCAGATGGAACGTTATGGTGAGTACATAACTTCTTTATCTGAAGTTGTTGCCTTCATTTGTTCTTCAACCTGTGGAACAGAGTACCCAGCTACATGAATAATCTTGGGAGGCCCTCACGGAAGGATATTCTGGAGCACAGCAGAAGCAAAGGAAGCCCTGTTCCTGGAAATAATGTGCAACTTGTAATGAGATATAAAAGTATGGGGGTTTGACTATGTAGCAGTTGCACAAATCTCATCAATGAGAAATTTAGACCAGAAAGCTGAGGAAGTGGACACAGGCCTAGTGGAATGGGTCTTAATCCAACAAGATAAAGTAATGCCTTTTGTAGACTAAGCAAGTGTAATGCAACAAGTGATCCAGTCGGCCAGGGTCACCTTGGAAACTGGTTTTCCTAGTTTGGTCTTCGAAAAAGAAACAAAAAGCTAATCAGACTTTCTGAAAAGTAAAAACAAAGTTGTCTGTGCATGTCCAGCATATGAAATTGGTACTCTCCTTTGTTTTGGAAATTAGGAAAAAAACACAGGAAGATTAATAACCTGGTTTATATTAGCCTCAGAAGCAACATTGGGCTGAAAGGAAGGGTTAGTCGGCAAAGTAACTGTCTTTGTGAAAATTTAAATATGGAGGCTTACAAGATAAAGCCTGAAATTCAGATACTCTTTTAGCTAAAATTTCCAAGTTAAAAAGTTTAAGTCAACTTTAGCAGAAGGCTTGAAGGAAGGTGGAAACCAGATCTTGCAAAACCATGATAAGATCCCAAGGTATAGCAGGATCCTTTATAGGAGGGTGAAGAAGAAAGGCGCCTTTCATAACTCAGACAAGCCCAAAAAGCGAGGGTTTTCCCCAATGTGAAAACTGGAAATTGCCGGCAATGCTGGAAATTGTACAGAAGCTAGCTCCATTACAAAAAAATGGATGCCAAAAAATCTAAGACAGCAGAAACAGAAGCTGTAAAGGGATCCATTAGGTTTTGATGAGCTCAAATGGAGAATCTCTTCCACTTGCTATAGTATATTTTCCTATTTTATGGTTTGTGTGCTGCTATCAAAATCTTCCTAAATGGGGATGAAAGCCCGGGAGTTCTAACAATCATGGGAACTGGAGTAATTAAGCAGTTAATTTTAGTTAGGAAGATCTGGGTGTGAGTGTCCCGATGTGTGGGACAGAAGACCTGGAGAGGGATCCAGAGTCCACGGTGTACAAACCAGGTGAGACTAAAACAAAGGAAACCATACTTGTCAAGGCCAAAAGGGCATAATGAGGATTACCTTGCACTTCACCCTCTGAGCTATTTGCATAAACTTGGGAATGAGAGGAAGAGGAGGGCAGGCATAAAGCAGATCTGTGGGCCAAGCATGGACTAAGAGTATCTCTCGCGTGACTGCCCCTGAGGGGGATTAGGGCAAAAAAACTCACTGCACTTCATGTTGGAAGGAAATGCAAAGAGACTGCATCAAGGTTGACCCCATGCCTGGAAAATCATATCTGCCAGTGAAGCATTTAGAGACCACTCATGAGGCATCAAAATGGTTTGGTTGAGCCTGACCGCCAGGACGTTGGACTTCCCTGCAATGTACTTTGCTACAAGAAAGCAGTTAGAAGAGATCACCCACTGCCACAGCCTCATCACTTCTCGACACAAGGGGTAAGACTTGGCTCTTCCCTGTTTGCTGATGTATCAGACTATTGACATGTTGTCTGTCTGAACTGCAATATTTCCCATCATAAGAGAGGACGACTAAAGGACGTGCAATGCAAGACGCACTGCTCTCATCTCTAGGACATATATATGCAAATTGGTCTCCAGAGAGGACCACATACCTTGGGATGTTTGTCCCAGATAACGCCCGCCCCACCCGAACTGGGATGCATCCGTGGTCACTGTGGCCTTGGAAAGAGAAAAGATGAATGGTTGGCCTTGAATGAGGTCCTCCAATTGGAACCACCAGGTAACAGACTGTCTGCATGCTTGAGAGATTCTGACTTGATGATTCACTGGATACCAAAGAAGGGACCACTGGACCGCCAAGGCCCACTGAACTACTCTCACATGAAGGCACGCTATCAGAACAAGAGCAATTGTGGCTGCCATGGACCCCAAGGCTCTTAGAACAAGACTTGCTGGAGGAGAAGGAATATCCAGAATTTGCTTGATATGGGTTTTGAAGGTGGAGATTCTGTCTGGAGGGAGAAGAGCTAAAGAACGAGTGGTGTACAGGCAAGCCATGATGAAATCTATTATCTGTACTGGTTGGAGATGAGTGTTTTTTTTTAGATTGATGGAGATCCCCAAGGTTGAGGCTAGTTGGAAAAAATAGCCTCTGGCTTCTAGGAGTCATTACCTGGTGGGAGCAGTTATGAGCCAATCGTCCAAAAACAGAAACACATGGAATCCTTGCAGTCTCAGGTGAGCTGCCACTACTGATATGCATTTGGGGAACACCCTGGTGACTGTGGTGAGACCAAAGGGGAGTACTCTGAACTGGTACTGACTGGCCCCCAGCCGGAAGTGGAGAAACCTCCTGGAGTGCCTGCATCCTGATGTGATAGTACACATTCTGGAGGTCTACTGAGTATATCCAATAATCTTTCTGCATGAAGGGCAGAATGGACTGAATCATGACCATTTGGAACTGTGATTTGGCTACTGATTTGTCGATGTTGGTGAGATCCAAAATAGGTCTGAGGTCCCCCATCTTTTTGGGCACTAAAAAGAATCTTGAGTAGATGCCTGATCTGAGTTGGTCTTGGGGGACAATTTGGATGATTGTTTTCACGAGCAGCTTTGAAATCTCTAAGGCTACAGCCTCCCTCTGACTGCGTGGAACACTGGGAAGATACCCAGTAGGGAAGGGATTTAGGGAAAAGGTTATGGAATAACCTATGGATATAACTTTTAACACTCAACAATCATTTCTGATGGCTTCCCAGGCTGTTGAGTGTAATGACAAACATCCACCAACTGCCTCTAGCGATGAAGTCAAGCAAACCTTCAGGACCACTAACTGGGCTGCTCCGGGAAGATATCTCGAGACCCTTAGTTCATTGGACCCCCCTCCCACCTCGATGGCGGCATCTGCCATTAAGACCATTTCCCCTTCTGACTCTGGTGGCAAGGTCTCCCAGTGAATCCTGGAAAGGACATTGATATCTTCAAAATCACAACTTTTTACTCTCAAGCTGGTTCCTGGAAAAGGCCCATTGCGGGGTAGCAAACAGGATTCCGATGGCAGGCAAGGTCTTTCCATCCTTTTTACTTTGGTATAATGTGTCTGACAGCTGGAACAAAAAGGGTAGATCCATTGAACAGGGACTTGGTGAAAGACACCTTGTAAGTTCCAAGAAGTCACACACCCATATCCAGGTATGCCATCTGATTGCAATGCCTGAAATGGCTGCCCTAGAGTTATCTTCCTGCAGCATGAGAAATTAACCCCATGGCCGTATTAGAAATGGACTGTAGGGTGGCCATCCTGGAGGAAAAGTTCTTCTGTTCCTCAGCAGACATGAATCCTGGGGCAGAACTAGGGTTTTCCTTTACTACGTAACTCTGTAGCCTGGTTGTGTGTGCCAAATAATTTAGCACTCGCAATGTGAAGGTTGCTGAAGCATATACCAGCTAACCAAACCTGCCCAAAGCCCTAGACTACCTGTTAGGGGGATGGACAGTGGAGTTTTACTAGGCCAGCTCCTTTTTGGTGGCTGCTGCCACCACCATGGCATTGATGGAAACACCTTTAGTCAAGTGGGGTCTGAAGGTCGCTAAGGATCTTACCTGGGCATTTAGGGACAGGCTGTATCTGGCTCCTTCCATGTCCTATAAGGTGATCCACAGAAGGAGGACACCTAAGAAGTAGATGGGCCTGACCCAAAAGCTTCCAGAAACACCAATTCCTCCGACTTTGGGATTTGGAAAGACCAACCACCTTTTTGGTGTAGTATCTCCATGATGTCCTTGAAGCAGACATACTCAGGTGTTATAGTTTCATAGTTTAGTACTAGGCTATCTGCTCTGCGCATTTGCAAGCCTAGCCCTAGAGATGTGGCTTTTGCCACCCCATGTAGTGGTACTAAGGTGTATAGAATAAATTTAGAATACTGTGCCTTTGTCTAGTAGTGACACATTGAAGACCCCCTTACTTATTAAAATTAGTTTACTGTGCCTCTGTCAAGTAGCAACACAGGAGTGACCCCCAGGGTAAACCTACGATCTCCCATCCACTCGTCAAGATTTCTCTTGAAGAGAGTCAGTGAGGGGCTCTGCTTGACATGGACTGGGATTTTGTTCCAGAGTATGGGAAGCCTCTGAGTTATGAATCTGTCCCTCCAGCATGTTCTATTCATGTTTGTACTGAGGTTTAAATCTTTGGCTCTCGTGGTTCTTATGGATTTGGATTTTTTGAGGTGGAGCATGTTCATCAATTCCTGGTTGGACATGGCCTTGTACGTCAGGCACAGATCACCTCTGAGCAGGCGGTATGCTACTGAATAGAGCTGGAGTTTCTTTAGCCTGGCAGCATATGACATATGTTGGAGACCCTTGATCCTCTTGGTGAGGTACTTCTGGGGTCTCTCCAGCTGTTGTAAGTGCTGGGTGAGGTACATACCAAATGGGGCATTGTACTCAATCATGGGCCTGATAAGGGAGGAGTACAGGGGCACGATGACCTCCTTTGATCTGGATGTGAACCCCTTCATGATAAGGTGGGCAAGGTAGAAAGTCTTTCTAACCACTTTGGCATGTGGTTGTCAAATGAGAGGTCACTGTCAACTTGGGTCCCCAGGTCTCTGATTACGTTTTCGGTACTCAGTGGGTTACTGTCTATGTGGTAATTTGTGGGTACTTTGTTTTTCCCAAAGGGGATGACTATACATTTCTTGGCATTCAGTTTAAGGCCATGATTCCGGCACCAGTTGTCTGTTTCGGAGGCGCCTTTCTGTACGATGTACGTGTCAGCTGGTGTATCGACTATGGCGCCTAGTTTGCAGTCATCTGCGAACTTTGTCAGCCACAACCCTCCCATGTTTGCTTTCACATCTGAGAAGTAAATGCCGAACAAGAGGGGTCCCAGGACAGAGCCCTGTGGGACACCACTTGTGACTGGCTTTGAGTCTGACATGGCTCCCACAATCTTGACTTTATGGGTTCTGTTCTTTAACCAGTTTGCAACCCATCTTGTGACATATGGATTTACATTTAAGCTGTTTAGCTTATCTATGATCCCCGAGTGGGGTATTGTGTCGAAGGCTTTAGCCAAGTCCAGGTAGGCTGTATGGACTGCCTTGCCCTCATCAATGGCTCTAGTTACGGTTTCAAAAAAGTCAACCAGGTTCAAAAGGCAGGATCTGCCCTTTACAAAGCCGAGCTGGGTGGGATCAAGTGTCTGTAGGTCCCCAATGTCGTTGTTTATGAGTTCCATAATAATTCTTTCCATAGCTTTGCAAACCAGGCTGGTCAAGCTTATGGGGCGGTAGTTCCCAGGGTCTGTAGTGGAGCCTCCCTTGTGGAGTGGGACCACTGTTGCTGTACGCCAGTGTTCAGGTACATATCCTGTAGTAAGGCTAAGGTTAAATAACATTTTTATAGGCGGGTTTAGCTCCTCTTGGAGTTCATGCATCACGCAGCCGGGGATACCATCAGGTCCCATAGATGCTGTGTTTTTTGCTTTGCTGAGGGCGGTTCTCACCTGGACATCAGAGATGACAGGGAGGTTACATTCAGCTGGGATGAGTATTTCTTCTTTTGGAGGTGAGGGAGGGGAGAAATTTGCACTGAACCTGTCTGCCAGAATGTTGGCAATATCTGTGGGTTTGGTAAATTTTTTGTCGTTGTGTACTAACTCTGAGCATATCTGAGGGTTTCTGCCCAGGTTTCTAACATAACTGAAGAATGCCTTGTGGTTATCTTTCGTGTCCTTGGTGATTTTTCTCTCAAAGTTGGCCTTGGATGTTTTTATGAGAGAATGTAGCTTTCTACTAGTGCTGATCAGAGATGCCTTCCCTTTATGGGATTTTGCTCTGTCTTGCAGTAGCTTCCTTCTTTTGTTATACAATTTGTTTATGGCTGGGGTCCACTAGACAGTATGCTTTCCTTTGGTGGAGAGGGTCTTGGTTTTATTTGGGATTGCACGATCCATGCATTCCTGGAGATGTCCGTAGAAAGCATTTGTGTAGGATTCAGCATTGTGGGATGTGGTTTCCATTGGCCCTGTGGGCTTAAATGATACCATCTCAGTCTTGAGAAGTGTAAAGTTGGCTTTTGAGAAGTTTCTCACTGTAGTCTTTTGTGCTGGGGGTGGAGGTGGTAAATGTATATCCAGGGTGATTAGTTTGTGGTCAGATCTCACCAGTGAGGGGAATATTTCCGGTGTGGAGCATTTTGTCCCCATGTTTGTGATGATCAGGTCTAGTATATTATACCCCCTTGTGGGAGAGGTGACTAGTTGTTCCATTGCATTTGAGTTTATGAATTCCAGGAACCTTTGGGCTAGGGTGTTAGGGCTAGAATAGTGCACCCAGTCTATGTTAGGGTAGTTGAAGTCTCCCAATATGATGGTATTTGGGGAGACATTCATATCTTCCAATGTCTTCAGGGGATCCTTCCCCTTGATCGATATTGGTGTCCTCAGTGAGCTGTCTCCTTTTGTACTGGCATTTCTGAGGGGCTGCCTCGGTGGCGTGTTCTGGGGAGGTGTCAGAAGACTCAGCATGTTCCACTAGGGAAGCAGTCTGCAAGCCTTTCTGGGTAGGCTGTCCCAGAGGTGACAGAACAGATGGCTCAGGCACAAAAACTGCTGGAAGTGGGCCAGGCTCCGAAGCATGTAGAGGCTTTTCTGGGAGCAGAGAGAACCCTCTCCACCACTTTGAATGCTAAGGGAGATCAAGACACTGATGGCAACCCCGCAGGAACCGAAGCTGTTGAAGGGGAAGCTCCACAAATCCCCAATGTCCCCAGATCCAAGTGGAAGTTGGAATCGAGCTACTGAACGCTGAAGCCCCAAGGGGGAGAGACATCTCCAAAAACTTCGGAGCTGAAGTCAGCCCCTCGACCCGACGGCAAAGCTACAGCTCCGAGAACTGCTCTACTCTGAAACAGTTGGGGCCAGGCAAGTCAGAGAGACCGTTGAAGTAACAGTACCTGTCAGCTCCAATGTCTAAGCTCCAGGTATATTTTGGCCTGATAACTCCGAAACTGGGGATCACATCAGAGAAGGAGATATTGGAGCAAAGGCTGGAGACATGGCTCACAGATCCACAGTGGGACTAAGTGAGCAAGATCTCCAGCTGGAATTGTGCCTTGAGGAATTTCACCATCATACTGTCTACCTCACCTTTGGAGAGGCTGCGGGAAGACCTAGCAGAAGAAGCAACAGATGGTGGCCTGTAAACTTGTCTGGGGCTAGAAGAATAGGGAACTTGCACCTCAAGGCAACAATCTCAGGGGAAAAACTATGAGACCTGCACTGTGGGGAAGCCTGAGTAATGATTGGAGCTGAGCTAGTCAGATCTGACAATTTAGAAGACTTTACAGGAAGTTCCCCATTGGCAGGATTTGCTGGGGGACCTCATACATTTTTTGTGTTTCTTACAGGGAGGTTTGAGCCCCTGAAGTGGAAGGTGTTGCAGAAGAAGAATCAGTGGAAGGAAGGAGGCCTTTTAGGATCAGCTTGTTTTTCCTGTCAATTAACTCCTGCTGGTTAAAACCAGCACATATGAAGCAGGAGGAGGCTAAATGAGTAGCCCCAAGACAAACTATACATTGAGTGGGCATCGGAGAGAGGAATTTTGTGCCCACATGATGCACATTTTTTAAAATCCATGGGTTTGGAGTCAGCCATACTGCAATAATCAAGATAACTAACAGCAAAACACACCTACTCTAACACTAGAAAACACACTATAACTCTAAGAGAAAAAAAATAATACAAATTTAAGAGGAAACCTTTTTTTATTATTGTTTATTTTTTTATTTTAAGATAATGAAAAGGAAAAAGAAAGGTTAGTAGCTGGAAATGGTAGGGAGAAAATGATACAACAAAAACACTAGTGGAAGACAAACAACTACAAGATATACATTATAGAGAATATATAACAGGAGTAAATAAGAAGGGAAAAAGGGAAAATTTCTCAATAAACTCACTGAAACCCCTGAAGAGCTCAGAAAAATGCAATCCCAATGCCTATCAGAAGTGCAGCAAATGAGATCTGAGAGGAGTAGAGCAGCAGAGCATTATAAGTACGGGAAGAGCTCAGATTTCGGATCCTAGAGCTTTTGTATGCGACAGAGTCAGATCCGATGCTCAGATCTGAACTCACTGGTTGAAGAACAAATGAAGGTAACAACTTCAGATTTATATTTAATGAGGACATATGGATTTAAATGAAAGTTTTGACACATTCATTAAATATTTCAGATCATGTGCCAATAACAGCTAAGATAAAAAATGCAAGGTAATCAAGTAACAAGACACTGGTGCATCCCCATCTATTTGCTAAAAAGAGAATAATTTAAAGAATTGGTAGTGGAAATTATTTGATAGTTATTAAGGAAAATAGTAATTTCTTCAGACAGTATAGATAATGAGTGGGATAAAATGAAAGTGGAGTTTAAAATATGGTAGAAATAAAAGAAAGAGAGATATGGTTAAAAATTTAACAGGAATTATTTAGAGGGGTTGACAAATGTTAAAAGTACTGCAGAAAAGTGGCAATCTCACAGAACAAGAAGAGGTACAACTGCAGAGTGCTAAAGAGAAAATAAGGGAGTATCTGGATAATATGCATGAGTTTAGATAGACTGCTGTTAAGCAACAGTTTTTAGATAACTCAAGAGCACAAACATTTTTAGCACAATGACTTAGGCAACAGAAAGTAGAAAGGGTTGTTGCTAAACTTAGGGAGCCTGTAACAAGAAAAATAACCAGAGATCCTGTACAGGTATTAAAAATATTTAAAAGCTTTCTGTGGTTTATACAAATTTTCATAATGTGGAAATTATGAAAGAACACAAATAGAAATACTTATGAAAGACTTAAATATGTCAAGGTTAAAAGTAGATGAGGTTCAATTAGATAGGAAGACATGAAATAAAAATGGTGGTCTAATCAATCTCCAGGAAAAGACGGTATTCCTGTCAAAGTTTGAAAGCTAGGAGGGAAGAAACTGATAAAGATCTGGAAGGTTTTGTTTAACGGTATTTTAAAAGGAGGGGAAGCACCATCATCCTGGAAAAAAGCTGTGATAACTAAAGACGACAAACAGCCATCAGACTCAGCTTCATATACGCCCATTTCAATTAAACCATGATTACAAAGTGCTTAGTTGTATACAACAAGAATGGCAAAGGTGTTGCCAAAATTGACAGATATGGATCAATGTGGTTTTGTGGAGGGGAGGCAAACATTTGACAACATTAGCAGAACAATGATGATCCAGAGGGACACACAAAATAAGAAAATACCATTGTTGTGATTGGGTCTTTATGCAGAAACATCATGACACGTAACATGCTGGGATTTTGCGAGCAAGGCAATGTGAGCATTTGCATTCCCTGATATAATAATAATGTTAACTAAGGATAAATGAGGGACCAGAGGCAAAAATAAAATCGCAACAGTTCCTCTATGACAAGTTGTGTCTGAATAGAGGAACTAGGCAGAGGTGTCCTCTTTCCCCTTTACTTGCTTTATATTTATTGCCACTGGCAAAGAAAATAAAGGAATCAAAAAAATACAAGGATATTATTTCTTATGGTAATCAAAAAAAGTTGGCTTTATTTACAACCGATATTAATTTGTGCATGATAAAACCAAAAAAGGATATCTCAGTTTTGTGGAATATTTTAAGGCAGTTCCAAGTGTTTTTAGGATACAAGATGAATGAAGTTAAAACAAAGACTATGGCTGTAAACTATGTACCCACACATGGGTTGGGTCAGCAATATCCATATTTATTTTAAGATAATACAAAATCTGAGAAACTGGAAACTGCTGTTTATGGATATGGATGGCAAGATAGAAGCAGTGAAAATGGTTTTTGTTCCTTTAGTTTGACATACAGGTCAGGCAGACTTTTGTTAACCAGAGAGAAAGTTGTGGAAAAAAATAAAGAGATGAACAAATACATCTAAGAGTTAGAAGGCAAGGGTCAACTGGACATGGTGGTTTAGGATTACTTGATTTGAAGGGATAGTCTAGAGCTACACAGTTAAAGCTCATATACAGAATACAAGCAGAAAGCTATAATTCAAAACAGAAAGGGATAATGATGAAGTAGGAGGGAAATTCAAGAAATAAGAACTGTGTGATTTTGAATGCATATCCTTAAGGAGAACAGCAGCAGCCATACAGGGTATTAAATTTATAAAACAGCAGGAAGTATTCAAAGAACTAAGCCAACACAAGAATAGAGAAAGGAGATCTTGCCGATAGGAATGCCTACAATTAGGGGTACAGAGAATAAGCAAGAGGGGGCTGGAATTTACAAGGTATTTGGAAATAACTAGAGAAGGAAAGGTAAAAGAATGCAATGAAGCCAATATGACACTTAGATTGCAGGCTAGACACTGCTTTCCCTACCAGGGATTGATATCAGAGTATAGGAAACGAGAAAGGGATCTGGGAATCCTAAGTGAAAAAAGAGCTCTGGTAGAGTTTTCAGCTGAATCTAGAACAAAAGCTGCTGTTACAGACAGATAACCAGTACAGCCTATAAAATGTTGCATGATAAATATAGGAACCAATCAGAGAAAGTTAAAGATTGTGAAGAGAGACTGGATAACCAATTCATGAAGGAAACAAACAGGAAGACATATGTATAGCTCCCAAATTTAGAAGATTTAGGATTTTTGCTTGGAAGTGTTTGCACAGGTATTTTTATACTTAGAGTAGGCCCCAATGAATTTTTCCTTGGGAGGATGCCAAATGCTGGTGGATGATGTGGAAGAAAGAGGTAACTGGGAGCATATATTTTATGAGTGTAATGCATTGGCAGACTTTAAAAATTCCCTACAGAGTACTCTGTCAGAAATATTGGGAGAGCAAGTGGGTGTAACTAAGGAATTTTTTTAGGTTTAGATGCAAGATCTGAACTGCCTGGATCCAGGCCTTGCTAAATTTTATTCTAGTGGCTGCCAAAAAAATAATTACTTGAAACTGATAAAGTCTAAACCAATTGTGTTTGAAGTAGTGAATATTTTAACAGAGATAAAAGAACTGGAAGTGGGATCTTTATAAAAGGATAGGAGCAAATTACATAAAGTGGAAATTGTGGGAACAATACATGGCAGACTAATGTTTTGGAGGAGTAAGATTTAAGTGAAAGCAGGAGCTGAGCAATTTATGTAATGCTGGACTGATGATACTTAAAAAAAAAAAAAAAAAAAAAAAAAAATATTAATGTTTGCAACTCGGGACATGTTAATATGGTTTGTTTTCTTTTATATAAATGTATGTTTTCCTATGTCTTAAGTGATAATTCAGTAAAGGTGTTGAGCCTTTTTATGATCCATCATTTTCTGAAATCATAATGCAACAGAAATTACAGTTCACAAGGCCAATTAAGGAATGTAAATTACAGAAAATTAAATACCAAGTGGCTTTATCCTTCGTCACGAAATGTCTTTTTTCCAGATAGGATGTGAATACTTATTAAAGCAACATCAGTAATGGCTAAAACAAAACAGTCATCCTAATTGTCAGATGATGATGAAAAATGGAATGTGTTTATCTTTCTAAATCTATGAATTCTTCAAACTCAGTGGATGTAGATGATGACTGGGACAGATAGATAGATTGAGAAGCAAAGATGGGAAGAATGTTCATGTGTTCTTTAACTGGTGGATAACATGAGATGATGTTGTCCACTTCACTCTAAAAATTTAGAAGTCTGGCTGCTGTTGAACATATATTTGAGATCAAAGTATATCAAATGCGATTTGATTCCTTTTTAGATGAATATAAATATCAATGCACGAGTCTGTATATAAAGCTTATTGATCAATGTTTTTGAAACTCATCACTGATTTTTCTGTTAACAAAATACCATTGTAGGATCTATATTTTAGTTTTGCAGTCCAAAAAAGCATTACAATATATTTCATAAATAATCATTTTGCAATTATCCTGCCATGCATTATAAGCCTAGATATTACAATGCAATTATTAGCAAAGCCCTCACTTTATACTTAAGGTTCAACCATAGGGTCGACTCAAGGTTCAACCATAGGGTCATCTTCATAGTCTTAAACTTCATTCTAAACGTTACTATACAATTCCTTCCACATCTTCTTCCTTAAATTATTACTATCAAAATATGCACACAACAATTAAGGTAGATGCATCTTACTTATACAAATCCCAAATCCATCTCAACTCCCCTTACTATGCTTGACTACACTGCATTTAGCTCACCCCTATTTAATACTGTCAGATGATACTAACTAGCTCTTCTTTTTAATCATCTTTCTGAATAACTGGTATAAGTTCATTATTTCCTGTTTGCTCCCATCAAAACCTGAGATCAGTGTACAGGCAATGTGTGCCTAACTTACTGTTCTACGGCAATATGCTGAAACCATTCCTTGTCACACCTTGTAGTAGTGCCTCCCATTATATCCACTTTCCTTCTTTTATCTGAAGTCTATACTTATTTAGTATCCCAGTGATGACTTATCTCACACTTTTCAAAATAAGTTACTGACATTATGCATTCTAAGTCACTTCAATCTGACAGATTGGATCCGAACACAGTGGTTGAAGATAGAATGAAAATTGACAACATCAGATCCAGTGTTATTTCCTGCCACACAGTATTCAGAACATTGTTAATGGCTGGCTGCTTTTTTCTTCACTGTGCTAACAAGGAATCCTTGGATTTGGACACTACCACCAAATCTGAAAATGTGGGACTTTTTCTCCCTCATTCATGCCAATATTATTCATTAACTTTAATAAGCCAGTCCATTTTTAGAGAAACCAGTCTAATGTGTGAAACATTTTTCTGCTGTTTAACATGTTTACTAGAGGCTTTAATTACACATTCATAATGGCAGTAAGATATAGATAACACTACCAAATTCTCTTTTCTGACAGTTCAGTTCTCATTATCCGCTATAAAGAAGTAGGATTATTTGATCTTACCAGGTACATCTTATAAGATCCAATATTCTGGATGAAGCTTTCTTATCAAACAGGATAAGATGCAGCTATAGGAAAATATGTTATTAAAATTTATAAAGATTATTAGTGTAATGCACAGTGTCATTCGGTGAATTTTTGAGTTGTGGTTCATTTATCTGATCAAAAACAGGATAACAAAAATGTCTGACTGGGAGGTCAAAAATTTTTCTCCATGTAATATTTGCTGGCAACCAGGAGAAGGACTGTATTTTTCCCCAACAGAGGGAGAGAAGGATGATGCTGAGGTAATTTTTTTAAGTGAACACACATTATTAAGAAGATAATGCTTTATTACCTTAGCAGACAGAAGTTCAAACGTTTTATAAAGTCACAAATGACATAAATATTCTCTGAAAAGTGATTTTGATTTGCAAACTACATATAATCACTACTCCAACACTGTGTAAAAAAAAATATAACTTTGGGTCTGTTAACCTAAACCCCCTCCCATATCAAAAGAGGCGCTTTATATCTGCCACAGAATGCAGGAAAAACCTCCTCTCCAAATAAATTTTCCTCAGACACTCCTATTTGCAAAAAATCATCTGTAAGCAGGAGGGTAGGGAATTTTAATCAACATCCAAGAAGCAACCAGCTTAATAAAAAAAGTAAGTACTTTTACCTAAAAGAGGTTCAAAAGGTGTCATCTGTTGGCCATTTGTAATGCGTTGTCATATGTATATAAGACCTGTAGATCAACGGGTTTTACCACGTTAGAAGGGTATGCACTGCCCCACAATAAGAGAAAAATAAAGTTACGTACTCACCATAACGTTCCATGTTTGTAGTCCATCTCGCCCTTCATTCTTACATATGGGTTTGGAGCTGATCCTTGGCTCTGACTCGGCCGATTACAAAGCTCAAAGTCTCTCAGTTGGCACGTGGCAAGGTAGGTATCCCATAGTGCACTAGTAAGACTCCCCAGATCTTGTTTGCTGCTGTCTAAAAAAGTGATAGAAAGCACTTCCACAAGGAACAGCAAAGATGAAAGGTCTCCACCTTACAGAAGATAAATACTATCTTGTCTCCAGATCCTCCAAGGATACATGGATGGGGTAGGTGGGCGGGTTCGTAAGAATGAAGGGCGAGATGGACTACAAACATGGAACATTATGGTGAGTACATAACTTCTTTATGTTCTGTAGTCCTATCTCGCCTTCATTCGTACATATGGGACATCATCCCTAGCACCTTTTTCTCGGGTGGCTCACGGGAATATACTCCTAAGAACCGTGGAACCAAAGGAGGCTCTACCTCTAGAGGCCAAATCCAATTTGTAATGAGTAATAAAAGTATGAGGGGTAGCCAAAGTTGCTGTTGCACATATACTGTCAATTGGGACTCTGGCTTGAAAAGCAGCAGATGTGGATACAGATCTGGTAGAATGAGCTTTAATTTTAAACAGGAATTCCTTGCCATTGGAAGAGTAAATAAACGAAATACAATTTAAGATCCAATTTGATAATGTAATCTTAGACACTAGCATACCTTTTCTTGTCTCAGAAAAAGATACAAACAATTGGTCTGATCTTCTAAGCTCCTTGGCTCTATGTAGATAGAACCTTAACTGTCTGTGAACATCAAGTTGATGAAACTTATATTCCGCACTGTTTAAATGATTAGGAAAAAAGACTGACGGGTCAATAGTTTGATTCAAATTATATTGAGAGCAAACCTTGGGGATGAAGGACGGATTTGTATGAGGGGGAAACTCTGTCTTCATGAAAGATCAAATAAAGAGGTTTTACTGACAGTGCTTGTAACTCTGACACTCTTCTGGTGGATGTAACAGCTACTAGAAAAATGGTCTTCCATGAAAGGAACTACAATTCACAAGTATGTGCAGGTTCAAAAAGCGGGGAAGTAAGTTTGGACAGAATGAAATTTAGATCCCAAGGAGATAGAGGTTCCTAAAAGGGAGGTCTCAGCAAAGTAGTGCCTTTTAGGAAAGATTTACACAATCTGTGAGTCATAAGATTAGGTTCATGTTGTTCCAAATGAAAACTGGAGATTGCTGCCAATTGAACTTTGATTGTAGCAGCAGCTGATCCTTGATGAAAACGTTCAGTTAGGAATTTTAACACTAAAGGAATGGAGGCTGTGTAAGGATCTATGTTTCCATCTTTTGCCCAGATAGAAAATCTTTTTCATTTGCTAGCGTATAATTTTCTTGTAGAAGGCTTGTGGGAAGACATGAGGATATGAGTAACTGCAGGTGAGAAATCATGAAGACTGACTAGCGATGGAAGTGGACCAGCCACACTGTCAAGTTGTGGGTGTGGAGGCAGGGGTGGAAGGTGCCTGACTTGTGTCAGAAGGTCTGCTACTAAGTCCAAAGTCCATGGATCATCCAAAAGGTGAGGCCTGAGAAAGGGAAACCAAATCTGACGAGGCCAGTAAGGAGTGATAAGAATCATTCTGCTTCCCAGGGTCTTTGCTTTCTGGATCACTTTCGATATCAGCGGAAAGGGAGGGAATGCATACAAAAGTCCCGGGGACCAATTCTGAACAAATGCATCTCTCGGTGTCTCCCCTGGAGGGGGGGGGGGATAAGGGAGAAGTAGCTGCTGCATTTGCTGCTGACTGGACTGGCAAACAGATCGCAGCAAGGCTGTCCCCATTTGCGAAATTTCTGTTCCATGACTTTCTGATTCAGAGACCACTCGTGAGGCATCAAGATTGCCCTGCTGAGCTTGCAGCTATCACACTGGTTGTTCCCAGGATATGCGTTGCAACTAGAAAGCGTTGGGAAGAAATAGCCTACTGCCAAATATGAAGAGCATCTCGACTTAGGGGGTATGATCTGGTTTCTCCTTGTTTGTTTACATACCATACCACTGACATATTGTCTGACTGGATTACTATTGTCCCTAGAGGAAGAAAGTCGTGAAGTGCTTGCAACGCTAGTAGCTCTGCTCTCATCTCTAGGACATTGATATGCAAGTGAGCCTTGTGATCTTGCCATGTGCCTTGGACAGTCCTGCCTAGATAATGCCTCCCTCCACCCTATCTGGGAGGCATCCGTGGTCACAGTAGCAATGGGTTGGCGAGGAATGAAAGGTGTTCCTATTGTTAGTAGATAGGGTTGAATCCACCAACGAAGGTCCTTTTTACAATATTCCATTATCAGAATAGGATGAGAAAGGGCAGCTGTTGAAGAGACCACCGGGAAAACAGTAGCCACTGAAAGATTCTCATATGTAGTCTGGCTAGTGGAACTAGAGTTATAGTAGAGGCCATGGTTCCTAAAAGTTTCAGCACTGTCTTGGCTTTGACTCTTTGCTGAAGAAGTAGACTGTACATCCGTTGTCTCAGAATTTGCATTCTGTCTGCAGGTGTCTATTTCTGCACCTATAAAAAAGTCACATATTAAGAGGGCGACAAGGCAGACGTTTCTCAGTTTATCGTAATCCCTAGCTGAGTGCAGAGCTGGATGGTTGAATCCCTGGCTTGTAGATGTAGGTGCCTGGTGGTGGAGGTCAGGAGCCAGTCCAGGTATGGAAACACTTGGAATCCAAGACGTCTCAAGTGAGCTGTCACTACCGCCATGCATTTGGTGAACACCCTGGGGCTGTGGTGAGACCAAAGGGCAAAGCACGAAATTGGTAATGACTGGCTCCAAGTCGGAAGCATAAATGACTACTTGATGATCTGTCCATTTTTATGTGGTAGTATGCATCTTGGAGGTCTATGGAGCACATCCAATTGTCTTTCCCTAACAGAGGGAGTATACACTGCAGTGTTACCATTCAAAACCTGGACTACTTCACTGATTTGTTCAATTTGCTGAGGTCGAAAGTGGGCCTCCAGTCTCCTGATCATTTTGGTACTAAAAAGAATCTGGAGTAAGTTCCAAATCCTATCTAGTCTGCAGGGACGGTTTGGATGACTCTCTTCTGAAGCAACCTTTGAACCTTTTTCTTGGTGGTATGCGGTGGGAAAGAGAAGGGTATGGAGCATCCTCTAGTAATTATTCTTTGTACTCACTTGTCTTGGGTGATGTCATGCCAGGCTTCTGGATACAAAGATAAGCGGACCCCCGACTGGCTCCAGAGAAGCGCAGTCGGTCACCACTTCAGGAGAGCTGATAGGGATGTCCATGAAAAGAATCGCGGCCACCCTGGTTTTGCGGGCCACCCCTGCCTCTAGGGCGACGTCTACCATTACTTCCTCCTCCTCTGCCTCTGAAGGAATAATCACCCTGTGCATCCGGGAAAAAATCTCTGAGATTTCTTGAACCACATTTTACCGCCTCTCTGACCTTTAGGGTATGGACTAGAAGAGACGGAAAAATGTACTCCCATGGCAGAGAGAGTTTTCCCTTCCTGCTCGCACCTGGTGAGTGTATCTTTTACCTTTGGTCCAAACAGAGAGGAACCGTCAAAGGGGGCATTGGTAAAAGTAGATTTGAAGGGCTCCACAAAGTTATATAAAAGCATCCAGGAGTGTCTCCTAAGGGAAACTCCTGAACCCGCTGCCCTACTTGCTCCATCTTCTGTATAGGACATCAGCCTCATGGAGGAGTTAACAATGGAGTTTAACGTAGACAACTGAGCAGTGACCTTCTCAGGGACTCCTTCAGCTAATGTACCTTGGAGAGTATCGCCTAGCTCCTTTAGGAGATCTCTTTGAAGCCTAGTAAAATGGGTGAGGTAATTCAGTGATCCGAGTGTAAATGCCGCTGAAGAGAAGATATGCTTTCCATATCTATCCATCGTTCGAGACTACTTGTTCGGTGGATGGACAGATGAAGTCTCCGTTAGTTCCTTCTTTGTGGCTGCCACCACCACCATGGCATCTACACACACACCTTTAGTCATAAAGTCTTTCTCGTTGGAGGCTGAAAGAAATTTGTTGAGCCTTCTGGGAACTGGTTCCACGGCATCACGATTTTCCCATACCTTTTGACTAATTAGGTCCAAGAGCTCATCGAAAGGTGGAGACACCCAAGAGGCTGAAGGTTGAGACCGGAAAGCCTTCAGGTACACCGACTTCGCATCAGAAGGGGTGACAGTGGGCCAGCCGCCTCTCTGTTTCAGGATCTCTAAGATATCTGCAAAGGAGATATCAGAGGATGACCTAGGAGACTCTTCTGACTCCTCGAGGTCAGTGTCAGAAGTGATGGGACTCATCAGGGGAGTCTACATGCTTCCTACTGCAAGTTATCTTCTGAGGGGGCTCCTCAGAAGGGTATTCTGGGGAGGTCTTGGAAGACTGGGGGCCACCTAATGGGGGCTCCTGAGGCTGCAGGTCTCTGCTGTCAAGAGAGAGATTGTGCTAAGACAGAGGTCGGAGCTTGAGGGGAAAGAGCATCGGCACCCTTGTGCGGAGATGAAGACCTAGACAGCATGCTCCTCATCATCTCGAATGCAGAGCTCTCTGGCTCCAAGGACAGTCCCAGTTTCGAGGAAATGGAAGTAGCCCTGCTCCAAAGTGATCGGCTCCGAGACGGATGTAGGATCCGAGCTCAGCCTAGCCAAAGCACCGAGAGGTAGGCTCAGAACCGAAGAAGTCTGGGTCCAAGCGTCCCTGTTGGGGCCAACTGGTGAGCTTCGGCTCATAGACACCAAGGACGGTGCCGAAGGTGTCGGAGCGGAACTCGTCTCCAAGACAGACATGAGAGATGCTGGAACTGAGGGTTCAACAAGTGGCACAGATAGCTCTGACTCTGAAGGACCAACATGGCTCGGAGGAGGAACGGCAAAAGGGAGTATGGCCTTAGACGGCTCTGAAACCGATTGGGTCGGAGCCGGCAACAAATCAGCCAGCGCTGACAACTTCAAGAGTCTAAGCACTACTCTCTCTACATCTTCTCAAGGTAGGTGACCTAGATCTCTGCAAAATGGGAGATCAGACAGTTGGGGAGACTGGCAATAACTCACTAGACCGGCTCCAAGGTAAATGTTCAGTAGTCGGCTCTGAAAAACTTGGGGCTGACACTGGAGTGTCAATATTGATAACCTCGACTGGCTCCAAGGACAGTGGAGCTGAAGACGGAGAAGGTTTGTTCAATTCTGAGATTTTCTGAGAAGGTCCAGATAAAATAGTCGGTGTGGGAGAATGTCTCTTGGTCGACTTGACCTTCTCTTTTTTTTTGAAGAAGGAGACTTGGAATGTGAGGATGAATAGCTGGCTAAATCCTCCTCAAAGGAAGGCTTAAGGGGACCTTTCAGGATCAGTTTGTTCTTCCTTTCCTGGAGAATTCGAGAACTGAAAGAGTGACAGGAAGAACATGTTTCCAGAAGATGTATGGCACCAAGACAGTAAACACAATTACTACGTCCGTCAGTTATTGACATTTTTTGAGAGCATTTAAGACAATTTTTAAAACCCGAAGGTTTATTATCCTTAGACATGTTTACTCAAACAGAAACATGAGGGTAGGCTGAAAGAGAGGACAAGATCCTCTAACTTAAACGGGCCTAGCCCTGTCAAGAACAACACACAAAGACGAGCAAAAAATAGAAGTTATGTTCTTACCATAACGTTCCATGTTAGTTGTCTTCTTCTCGCCTTCTTCTTGCTGGATGGGTTCGGAGCCGACCTCGGCTCCGACTCGGCCACTCTAAAAGCTTGAGAGTTGGTTCCACCGGCTCGAGGCTCCCCTTATATCCCACAATGCTAGGCGAGAGTTACCTCAGATCTCGTTTGTAAGCTAACCCAGCTTATATCAATAACAGTATAACTGTAAATAGAATCCACCTCTAACAGCAGGAAGAAAAGGGTGACCTACATCCTGAAATAAGAAATATGCACAATAGCATATGACTAAGAAAGAGGTGGTAGAAAGAGAGGTCACGATCACAACTCCTCTAGGTCTGTCCAGGCCAGGGGGAAGGAGGGTGGGACGAAAGAAGAAGGCGAGAAGAAGACAACTAACATGGAACGTTATGGTAAGAACATAACTTCTATATGTTAAGTTGTCTATCTCGCCTTCATTCTTGCTGGATGGGACCGCGTCCCTAGCACCTTGTCCTGGGTGGCCTAACGGAACAGACTCCTGAGAACAGTGGAACCAAAATTAGCTCTATGCCTAGAAGCTAAATCCAACTTATAATGGGAAATAAAAGTGTGAGGAGTAGCCCAAGTAGCCGCTGCACAAATGGTGTCAATAGGCAGTCTGTCTTGGAAGGCTAAAGAAGTAGCCAAAGCTCTGGTGGAATGGGCTTTAGGTTTATTAGGCAGTTTTGGTGTCTAATCTCATAAACAAGGGTAATCAGAGACGTTAGCCATCTGGATAATGATACCTTTGAAACTGGAAGTCCTTTTCTGCTTTCCGCATAGGAGACAAACAGCTGATCAGATTTTCTGAATTGTTTGTCCTGTCCAAGTAGTACCTTAATTGACGATGAACATCCAGGCAGTGTAATTTTGTTCAGACCTATTTGAATACTCTGGGAAAAGACAGGGAGGTCAATGCTTTGGTTTAGATTTGATGTTGAAACCACCTTAGGCAAAAGGACGGGTTAGTTCGTAAGGAAACTCTGTCCTTATGGAACAAAAGATAAGGAGAACGACAACTGAGTGCTTGAAGTTCTGAAATTCTTCTAGCTGATGTGATAGCCACCAGAAAGAGAGTTTTCCATGATAATAATTTCAAGGAACATGAAGCTGCAGGTTCGAAGGGGAAAGAATCAAAGAAGCAAGAACTAAATTTAGGTCCCAAGGAGAAGGAGGATTTCTTATAGGAGGTCTGAGAAGAAAAACTCCTTTCAAAAAGGCTTTGCAAAGTTTGTGGGACATTAGGGCAGATTCAGAAATGCCCACATGAAAATTAGAAATAGCTGCCAATTGAACCTTAAGAGTAGATGGAGATGAACCTGCATGGAAGAGTTCAGCTAGAAAATCAAGGACTAGTTGGATGGAAGCGGTGAAAGGATCTATGTCCTTTCCTTGTGCCCAATATGAGAAGCGATTCCACTTACTCAAATAAATCTTTCGAGTGGAAGATTTATGGGAAGCTATCAATATATCTCTAACCGAGTGAGATAATTGAGGAAGCCTGGCTACGGTTGGAACTGGAGGAACCAAGCAGTGAGGTTCAGAGAGGGGAGGGAGCGATGAAACTGACCCGACTGGTGGATCAAAAGATCTGGAACTAGGTCCAGATGCCACGGTCGTCCCAAGAGAAAGCGATGTAGAAAGGGGAACCACACTTGTCGAGGCCAGTAAGGAGCAATGAGGATCAATGAGGCCTTCTGAGCGATAGCTTTCTGTATTACTTGAGAGATCAGAGGGAAAGGAGGAAATGCATACAGAAGTCCCCGGGGCCAAACTTGGACTAGAGCGTCTCTGCTGGGTTGGCCTGGTAAAGGGAATAGAGTGAAGTATTCTCTGCACTTGCTGTTTTGGGGAGTAGCAAAAAGATCGCAGCAAGGCTGACCCCACTTGAGAAATATCTCTCACTACAGAGTCTTTCAGAGACCACTCGTGAGGCATGAGTATAGCTCTGCTCAACTTGTCCGCAATGTGATTGGACTTCCGGGATGTGCGTTGCTATCAGAAAACGCTGAGAAGAAATCGCCCATTGCCACAGTCTGAGTGCTTCTCGACACAGGGGGTATGATCTGGTTCCGCCTTGTTTGTTGATGTACCACACTACAGACATATTGTCTGTCTGGATTGCAATCATTCCCAAGGGAAGAGAGTCTTGAAGGGCTTGCAACGCTAAAAGCACCGCCCTCACCTCCAGAACATTTTTGTGCAAGTGGCATTCGTTTGGTTGCCATGTGCCCTGGACTGTCCTGCCCTGATAAAGCCCCCACCCGATCAGGGAGGCATCCGTTGTCAGAGTAGCAACCGGAGGAGGTGGAACAAATGGTCTTCCCGACAGGAGCTGGGGGGGAAGACATCCACCACATGAGATGCTTTTGCACGCGTGATCATAATGGTGTGAGACATTGGAAGTTCCTGGTATGACCATTGAGAAAAAGCATCCACTGAAGGATCCGCATGTGGTATCTGGCCAATGGGAGGAGAGGTATGGCGCTGCCATGATTCCCAACACCTTTAGAACTAACCTGGCTTTGGCTCTGTTGTTGTTGAGAAGAAGTGACACCAATTTGTGAATGTCTGATATCCTTTGGTTCGTTAGCGTTGCAGACATGTTTATAGTATCTAAATTTGCGCCTATGTAGGTAATAGTACGACAAGGCGACAAAACAGACTTTTCGCAATTTATTGAAATACCCAGTTTTTGACAAACGCGAAAAGTATAATCTCTGGCCATCAGAAGGAGATGCTTGGTGGGAGCTGTGAGAAGCCAGTCGTCCAAATATGGAAACACCTGGAATCCTTGTCGTCTCAGGTGAGAAGCTACCACTGCCATGCATTTGGTAAACACCGGGGCAGTGGTGAGACCAAAGGGCAGGGCCCTGAATTGAAAATGACTGGTTCCCAGCCTGAAGCGGAGGAATCTTCTGGAGCGCCTGTTCATTTTATGTGATAGTACGCATCCTGAAGGTCTATAGAGCACATCCAGTTTCCTTTTCCCAATAGGGGAAGAATGGATTGCAGCGTGACCATCCGAAATCTTGTTTTCTTGACTGATCTGTTCAAGATACTGAGATCCAAAATTGGTCTCCAGTCCCTGTTTTCTTTGGAACTAAAAAGAACCTTGAGTAGATTCCGGATCCTTGTTGGTCTGCTGACACTGGCTGAATTGCTCTTTTGCAAGCAGTTTTGAAATTTCCAAAGCTGCTATATCCCTTTGAGCGGTGGAACATCTGGAAGGGATTTTTTGACTGATTTGGAAAACGAAGAAAGGGGATAGAATAGCCTTCGAAATGATGGACTGTACCCATTTGTCTTGAGTCAGGGATAGCCAGGCTTCTGGGTACAGTGACAATCTTCCCCGACTGCCTCCGAAGATGGGCAGTCGGGCAACACCTCAGGGATGCTGAAAGGGCTTGTCAGGAAAGGCTTCCCGATTGCCCTGGTTCTGCGGACCCCCCCTGCCCCTAGGGCGACGTCTACCATTGTTATTCCCACCTCTGCCTCTGGTAGGAAAGCGACTCTGTCTGCCAGGCTAAGTCCCTTGAGATTGTTTACGGAACCACATCTTTCCACCCTTCTGGCCTTTGGGGTAAGGCCTAGAAGGAGTCGAAAACGGACTCCGACGGCAGAAAGGGTCTTGCCATCAGTCTCGCACCTAGTCAGGGTTTCTTTCACTTGAGGACCAAAAAGAGATGATCCATCAAAAGGGGAGTTCGTGAAAGACGACTTGAAAGGTTCCGCAAAGTTGCATAGCCGCATCCAGGCGTGCCTACGTAAGGCTACCCCTGTTCCTGCGGCTCTGCTCGCTCCATCGGCCGCATAAGAGAGGAGGCGCATGGAGGAGTTGGAAATGGAATTAAGGATAGCCAGCTGCGTGTTCATTTTCTCTTGGAAACCCGCAGCTGTAGGGTCCTTCAACATTTCACTCGCTTCCTTGATCAAGTCCCTTGGAAGACGAGTGAAATGGCACAGGTAATTCAGCGAACGCATGGTAAATGTCGCTGAGGAGAACATCCGCTTCCCGTACCTATCCATGGACCTAGATTCCTTGTTAGGTGGATGGACAGGCACTGAAGGATCAGCCAGTTCCTTCTTTGTGGCGGCAGCTACCACCATCGCATCCACAGAAACTCCTTTTGATAAAAATTGCTTGTCTGATGGAGCTGTGATGAATTTGGAGGGTCTCCTGGGAGTGGGGTCCACTGAATCAGGAGCCGTCCATGCCTTCTTAGCAACCACCTGCATGAGGGGGTCAAGGGGGACACCCAGGAGGTGGAAGGACGAGAGCCAAACGCCTCAAGATACACAGATTCGTCCTCTGAAGGGTTGAGGGCTGGCCAATTTCCCCTCTGTTTAAGGATCTCCAGAATGTCTGCAAATGAGACATCTTCAGAAGGGGAACGGGGAACCCTCAGAATCATCCAGAACTGTGTGCGACGTGATAGACACAGGTGAGACAATGTGCTCCCTCTTGCACTTCCTCTTCCGAGGGGCTCTTCTGCCAAATCAGGAGAGGCCTCGAAGAGGATGAAATCCCAAAGGGGCTCCTGAGGAGCTGGCTCTCTGCGGTCCGGGATGAGGGAGTGAGTCGACTTACCCTGAGGCAGCATAGAGGGAGGGGCTGACGGAGCCGACTGTGGAGTAGAGCCAGGCTCTAACACACTCCGCATGACCTCGAATGCACCCCTGTCAGGCAGAGCCAGAGGTCCCCGCTCCGAGGAGCTAAGGACCCCCCTCGGCACCGACAGTGATGGCTCCGAGGCCGATGTCGGAGCCGAACTCACCAGCGCCGAAGCACCGAGAGGGAGAGGGGGGTCGGACAAGGGTCCGATGCCACTCACCCCCTCGGAGCCGACGAGGGAGGTCCGGCGCCGAGATTCCTCCATGGAAGAAAACGGAGCCGACGACGGAGCCGAAGACAATTGTCTCGGCTCCGAAGTGACCACAGTCTCGGTTCCGACACGACCCGGCTCCGAACTCAAAAGAGTCGAAGGAGGAAAGAGTTGATGGACCGGGGCAGGCACCGACTGATGAGTCGGGCTCTGAAGCATCTGGGCTAGTGCCTCGGACTTAAGTATTCGACTCACCACCCTCTGAAGGTCATGATCGGAAAGCCTCGATGACCTAGAGGAATGAGACCTTTGGCTCCGTTCAGACAGCAGGGGAGATCCTGGAGCCGAATGAACGGAGCCAAGAGAAGGTGACCTAGACCTCTTTCTGGTTGTCGGCTCCGAAGATCTTGTCAGAGCCGACACGGGTACCTCGATAACCTCTGGTCCGGCCGGAGCCGAGGAAGCCACAGAAACTGTGGACTGAGTCTTATCGGCTCCAGCCGAGCCGATAAAGGCAAGGTTGAACAACCTGAGGTCTCGGCTCAGAAGCCGGAGCCGAAGACCTCGATGCCTTAGAGGGCTTCCCTGTTGAAACTGACAGGGAATCCTCTGGTTTTAACAAGCCTCTCAGAATCAACTTGTTTTTTCTCTCCTGCAGGACCCTGGGGCTGAAGCCATGGCACACAGCACAGGAGTCCTGCAGGTGCAAAGGCCCCAGACAATAGACACAAGAAGTGTGAGCGTCTGTCAGAGACATTTTCTGACAGCACGCATCACACTTCTTGAATCCAGAGACCTTTGCTTCCTTTGACATTTTCCTAACTGACAGGTGTACACTAACACACACCCAAACACACAGTTATACCCTGTCAGAAAAATTATTAATACTAAAAATAATAACAATTTTAGTAAAATACTAATAATTAAGCACAAAAAAGTTAAAGTAACTACACAAACACACCCTAGGGAAGGGAAGGCCAAAGGCCCAAGGGAAGAACCAACGGTTCTTTTAATAAGAAAACGGGGAAAAATAGGGTCGGGGATAAAGATCTATATCCTACACTAATTTAGGAAGAATTAAAGTTAAAAGGGGAAAAAAAAGAGTAACTTTTTGTATAAAAAGCTAACACTCACCAGGAACCGGTAGAAGCAACCAACCTCGAAGCTGTAGCGGCAAACGAGATCTGAGGTAACTCTCGCCTAGCATTGTGGGATATAAGGGGAGCCTCGAGCCGGTGGAACCAACTCTCGAGCTTTTAGAGTGGCCGAGTCGGAGCCAAGGTCGGCTCCGAACCCATCCAGCAAGAATGAAGGCGAGATAGACAACTTAACATCAAAGGACTAGGACTTATAACATAAACGGGCCTAGCCCTGCTGAAGAAACACCACCAGAAAAGGTTAATAGAGGACTAGGTCCTCTAACATAAATGGACCTAGCGGTAACAGAGGAGAAGCTACCAAAAAATTGCAAATTCAACAACACACTAATTGCTAGCTAACAAGAATTAGTAAAGACACTGCACACAGCTATCAATTATAGTACTATTCTAGTGAAAAATACAATATTAGAATAGGTCCTAACCAAAACACGGACCTGTGGTAAGAAGAGTAAATATAGCAAAAACTAGCACACAAGAAAGGGATAGCACTCAGGGAACAAAATGGGCTGCGGAAGTAATGGCCAACAAGTTCTCAATAACTTCACAAATTGAAAAAAACACACTACTATTCCTATCTATAATAACTACAACTAAGCTATATAAACTATCCTAATAATATTATGACAAAAATATCCCTATGAACAATAATAATGAAGAAATATCCAACTTGGCCACGGCCAAGAAAGAGAGCACTTCTGAACTTGGAGATGCGGCAAACAAGATCTGGGGATTCTTACTAGTGCACTATGGGATATCTACCTTGCCACGAGCCAACTGAGAGACTTCAAGCTTTGTAATCAGCCAAGTCGGAGCTGAGGATCAGCTCCGAACCCATATATAAGAATGAAGGCAAGATAGGACTACAGAACATCATGTATTTCTAAACAACTGAACTGATCTGGTATAAGCATAACCCCTATGGTCTTGCTTGCTCTAATTATATAAACTCTTACACTTAATATTTTCCAAAAGTAGTGAAATTAAGTCAGTAAATAAGTAACTCGTTAAACTGTAAGCACATGATTATCTACATAAAACTAAGAAATTAATGTTAACTTGCTTTATAGATTCATAGCAAATATATGGAGATTTATGAACAACCTCTAGTACAAGACTTAACGCCAAAAGAAAAAATATTGCAGAAAGAGAACATCCTTGATGTACTTCTCTGTTTGAATTTTAGTTGTAGAATTTATCCCATTTATGTTAAGAAAATAAGGAGCCAAACTCCAAAAGAGTTGCCCTCAGTGCAAGTCTGTGCAAGTCTGCCCCGACTCCAAAGACTTGCTCTCACTGTCAGTGATTTACTTCAGTTTAAGACCCATCTATAAACAGGCTTACAGCAAGGGCCAGATACCAAAATACCTGCACTCGGTATAAGTAAGCACCAAGAGTAAGTCTTTTGCAATCAGGCCTAAAGTGTGCAGTGGAAAAAAAAAAAAAAAAGAGAGAAATAATACTACACAATGACTCCGAAAGGTCACAGGTTTTAAATAAAAAGACACTAGCTCTACCTACTGTGATAAAAACATTAGAGGCAGATAAGAAGCAAAAAGGTAAATCTGCCTTTAGTTTAGGAAAACAGTTTTAAATGTGCATAAGATAAAACAAAGTCATGTTCTTACCATGTTCTATCTGTGTCGTCCATCTTCATTTCAATTAACCTGTAGATTATGGTTCCGATCCTCGGAACCGACTGACCACTTTCTTTCCAGCTTGAGCTTCCAGACTTGAGATCCTCCTCCCTACCCATAATGTCCCGGCTCCCCCAGAATACCTTAGATAAGAGTTTGCCAAAAAAGCATAATGTATAAGAACATTATTATACCCTTAAACACACAGATCAAACATGTATATACATATCTATGAAAAGGAATATCAGGAGCTCAACCGAAGGAAGAGAGATTCCTTTGAAATTCTACCAAGCTTCGGAAAGACTTGGACAAGGGGAAGGGGAGTGGGAAGACTAATGGAAATGAAAATGAACAACACAGATGGAATGTTATGTTAAGAACATAGCTTTTTTATCTGATGTTGTCCACTTCATTTCATTAACCTGTGGCACAGAGTCCCCAGCTACTATAATCCAGGGTGGCCGTCATGGAAGGATATTCTTGGAGTGCAGCAGAACCAAAGGCACTTCTACAATTGGATATGATGTCCAATTTGTAATGTGTAACGAAGGTGTGGGGATTTGACCAAGTAGTAGCAGCATGAATGTCTTCAATTAAAACTATAGACCAAAAAGCTTGAGATCTAGCCATAGACCTTGTAGAGTGGACCTTTATTCATCCTGGTAAAGGAATATCTTTGAAAGAGCAAATGAAAGTAATGCAGTCTTTCAACCATCTCGCTAGTTTAACTTTGATAACCGCTCTACCTCTCTCTGTATTTGAAAAGGAGAAAAACAACTGATCAGACTTCCTCAAGGGCTTGGTTCTATGTATATAAAAACAAAGCTGCCTATGTACATCGTGCAAATGCAGAGTGTACTCCCCTTTGTTTTGATAATCAGGAAAGAAGACCGGAAGATTGATGGACTGATTAATGCTACCCTCCTTAGCCACCATGGGTAAAAAAAGAAGGATTAGTATGCAGGGTCACTCTGTCCTTGTGGAAAATCAAATATGGAAATTTTGCTGAAAGGCCTTGAAGTTCAGACACTCTTCTGGCAGATGTAATAGATACTAAAAACGGTGTCTTCCAGGAGAGAAATTTCAAATCCACCATCGCTGAGAGTTCAAAAGTGGGATGGAGCTTGCAAAATCATAGTCAAATCCCACGGAGGAGTAAGATCTTTTACCAGATGTCGGCATAGGAAGGTGTCTCTAAGAAACGCTTTACACAGTTTAGAAGAAGCAAGAGATAAGGAATCAAAACCACTGTGAAAATTGGATACAGCAGCTAGCTGAACTTTGACAGTACAATAACTAGAGCCCATTCTTGAAAAGGGAAGCCAAAAAATCTAGCATGACTGCCACTGGGGCTGTAAAGGGATCTATCTGTTTCTCCACAGCCCAGAAAGAAAATCTCTTCCATTTACTCTTGTAAATTTTGCACATAGAAGACTAATGAGAGGATATCAAAATTTCTACAATAGGGAAGAGAGTCTGGGAAATGTTGCCATCATCGAAAGTGGAGAAACCATGTGGTTAATTTCAGGCTCTGAATGTCTGGGTGTGGATGCCCCAGTGGATGAGAAAGCAGATCAGGACTCGGATCCAATCTCATCAGGGGCAAACCAGGGGAGATTAAAGAAAGGTGATCAAGGCTTGTCAAGGCCAAAAAGGGGCAATGAGGATTACTTTGCTTCACAACCTGACAGCTTTCTGTAGGAACTTGGGAATTAACAGTAGAGGAGGAGAGGCATTGAGAAGACCGGAGGGCCAAGCATGGACAAAAGTGTCCCTGGGGGACTGTCCCTGAGGAGGGATCAAGACAAAATATCTGCTGCATTTGTTGTTGAAAGGAGATGCAGAAAGATCACAGCAAAGATGACCCCATTTCTGGAAGATCATGTCTGCCACTGATTGATTCTGGGGCGCATCAGTAACACTTAGCTAAGCCTGTTGGCTAATATGTTGTACTCCCCCAGAATGTGTTGCTACCAGAAAGCGGTTAGTAGAAAGTGCCCACTACCATACTCTCACTGCTTCTCGACAGAGGATAAGACCTGGTCTCTCCCCATTTGTTGATGTACCACACCACTGACATATTGTCCGTTTGGATCAAAATAGTCCCCAGAGGTAGAAAGCTGTCAAGTTTTTGCAATGCTAGAACCACCACTCATCTCCAGTACATGACTCCTACCCTCACCTAAACTGAGAGGCGTCCGTGGTCAATGTGGCATTTGGAGGTGGAAGAACAAATGGGCATCCTTGAGTAACTTCTGCAGACTGAAGCCACCAAAGCACAGACTCCTTGCACATGAGACAGACTGATGGGAAAATTGAAAGGATTTCTAAGAAGTGACAATTGGATCCCTAAGGTCCACTGTAATACCCGCATGTGAAAAAGTGCCATGGGCAGAAGGGTTATACTGGTCGCCACTGAGCCTAATGCCTTGAGAAGTAGAGGCTTTGGAATGGTCAAAATCTGGCTGAAGTGAAATTTCAAGTTTGTTACCCTGTCGTGAGGTAAACATAGGGTGCTCTTCTGTCCAGGTGGGGCCCCGATCAAGTCTACGGCTTGTACCAGGTTTAACTGAGACTTCTCTATGTTGATGGTTATCCCCAGGATTCGGGCTAATTTTGAGAATATAATACCTGGCCTGAAGGAGTAGATGTCTGGTTGGAGCGGTCAGAAGCCAGTCATTCAGATATGGAAATATCTGATAACCTTGCAGTCGGAGATGAGGTGCAACCACTGCTATACATTGTGAGACCAAACAGAAGCACCATGAACTAGTAGTGACTGGCTCCCAGCCTGAAACACACAAAACATTTGGAGCGTCTGTCCATTTTTATATATTACATGTCCTTTAAGTCTACTTATTCAGAGAGGTCAGATGCAAGATAGGTTTGCAAGTTCCCTGTTTCTTGGGTACTAAAACAAATTTGGAGTAAATGCCTGATCCAATTTGATCAGGGAGACCTCCTGGATGACACTTTTTGCAGCAAATTTTTTACTTCCTGAGCCACGTCCTCCCTCTGATTGGGTGGAACATCAGGGAAGTGAAATTTTCATTTGGGAGTTTCAGAATTTCAAAAAAGGGAAAGAAGTATCCTCTGGATATGATCTTTACCACCCATTTGTCATTTCTGATGGCCTTCCCAGGCTTCTGGGTGCAAGGTGAAATGTCCTCCAAGTCCTTCCAGTGGAAAGTAGTCAGGCAACAGTTCAGGATCACTGGAAGATCCTCTAAAAACTGATTTTACGGACCCCCCCCCTTGGCCATGTGGGCAGCGTCGCCTGTTCTGACTATATCCCCTCTGCCCGGGGGGGGGGGGTTGGGGATTCTCCTTGAGTGTCCTGGAAAGGACCCTGCGACTTCTGAAACCATGTCTTCTTACTCTTACACTGGTTCCTGGAAAAGATCTGCTGTGGAGTAGAAAAACAGATTCCGATGGCTGACAGGGTCTTACAATCCTTCTCACTCTGGGATAAAGTGTCACATACTGTGGCATTAACAAAGGACTTTTTGAAAGACTCTGCAAAATCACACAGCCTCATCCAGGCATGGCACCATATGGCAATGTCAGAACTGGCCACCCTTGAGATATCCTATGCAGCATGAGAGATTAGCTTCATGGATGCATTGGCTAAAGAATGTAGGGTGGACAGCTTGAGGAAAAGGACTCCTGTCTCTCAGTAGACATGGACCATGGGACCAAACAAGAAAATTCCATAAGTCCCTTTGTAGCCTGTTAAAGTGTGAGAAATAGTTCAATGCACTGAGTGCAAAAGTAGATGTGGCGTAGACTTTTGCCAAACCTGTCCACCACCCAGGATTCTCTATTCAGGGGTGGACAGAGGAGCTTTCCTGAGGCACCTCCTTCCTGGTGCCTGCTGCCACAACTATAGTATCTACAGGGATACCCTTGGTCTAGAAAGATTTGTCAATAGGGGCACTTAAACTCTTGTCTGCACATTTGGGGACAGATTCCACTGTATCTGTTTCCTTCCAAACCCTCAATGACACCAGCTGGATAAGTGGGTCAGCCATGGGGGACTCCCAGGTAGTAGATGGCCCAGACCCAAAAGCCTCCCACAGTACATATTCCTCTAGGGAAGGGTTCTTCTGGTGAAGGATTTCAAGAATGCTTCTGAAGATGACTTTGTCGGATGGTGATTGGGGAGACCCTTCATCTTCCTTGAAATCAGTATCCATAGTGAGTTAGTGAGTGATTCTGTAGAAGAATCAATTTGCCTCCTTTTACATGATCTCTTCCAGGGGGGGGGGGGGGGCTCCAGAGAGTTGTTGGAGGAAGCCTGGGGATCCACTGAGGGGAGGGTGTGAAGGCTTTCCTGGACCAGCTGTTCATGTGGCAGCTCATAGACCTCGGACACAAGTCCAGTATGAGGGGGGGAAAGTTCTGCAGAGTTCAGTGCCGAGGATCTCCTCGGAACAGAGAGAACCCTCTCCACAACCTCAAAAGCAGAAGGGCTCTGAACCACCTGGAGCTGTCCCACAGGAGCAGAGACCACCGGAGCAGACACCTCTCACAGAGTTCCAGCTTCCCACTCTCAGGCGGGAGTCGGAGCCGAGCTGTCAAAGGCTGAGGTTCCGAGGGGAAGGCATGGCTCCAAAAGCTTTGGAGTCAAAGTCATCCCCCCCTCCGCAGAACCAACCTCTACACTACAGCTCCAAGACACACTAGGAACCAAAGTTGATGTATGCCAAGCAGGTCAGGGAGAAAATCGGGGGCGAAGAGGAAATCTGTATCAGCTCTGACACCCCAGCACCAGGAACCAACAACTCCAAAACCAAGGGTCAGACTGGAGAAGGAGTTACCATCTGAAACACGGAAACTCTCACGGATCCAGATATGGATGGAACAGACACAAGCCCAATCTGGATCTGTCTCGAAAAACTGCCTCATGAACTTGCTGATGTCTTTGGAAGTTAGGCTTCAGGAAGACTCAGACGAAGTGGTGGATGGAGGTCTGCAGGATCTCCAAGGTGAACAAGAAGCCGATCTCCTTATATGTCCTAACAGCGCCAACCCTGGTGACAAAACCATAACAGCCAATGCCATGGGTGCACCATTCAGCCTCGGAGCAATGGAGGATGACCACAGGGGAGGAGAAGCCGTGGCAACAGAGCTTGGAGCAGACAGTCTGTTCCAAAGATTTTGCCTATTTCCTAGGCGGCTTGGGGGAAGATCACTCGGGAGAAGATCTCCTGGACTCCTGGGACTCCCTGGGCATTTTAGGAGGGGGTTGAGCCCCTGACACAGAAGGCATCCCAGAGGTGGAGGAAGGAGGGAGCAAACCTTTTAACACCAGTTTGCTCCTCCTATCAGTCAGAACCTGAGGATGGAAAGCCCTACACATTTTGCAAGGGACTTCCAAATGATTAGGCCCCAAGCAGTAAATGCACTCTCTGTGGGCATCAGACAGAGGAATCTTCTGCCCACTGGAAGTTCACTTTTTAAAAACTAGAGATTTTTGATCAGCCATAGAAGAAAAGAACAGAAAGGAACAGGAAAAAGAAAGGAGACGGAAGTCATTTTTTTGCTGTTTTTGTAAATAGGGGAAACCTAACTGAGAGAAACACAAAAAACTAAAGCGAAGAATACAGGAAGCTATCAATCAACAGAAGTACTACAGAATTAGATAAGTAAAGAGAAATAGGTAAGGAGAATAAAAAAGACTTACATTCTCTCTAAACTGGAGAAGCTCAAGAGCGATGGAACTTGCTAACCTGAAGTGCAGTAAATGAGATCTGGGTATTCTGAGGGAGCAGGGCATTATGGGTAAGACTTAAAGTAAGTAGATGAGGTACAAGAACATGCAATCATTCTTATAAAATTCAGCAAGGAATGCATCAGGACCTAGGACTTTACTACTTTTTTGTATAAAGAGGAGATAAGAATATTTCACCATATCTAAATAAAAAGAAAGAAAGGTAACCTCACACTGAGTAAACTCTAACTGTTCCTTCTCTTGATTCAGGTTTATCTACTTGCGTGAATAGATTTCTTCAACGTACTGGGAAAAATGCACTGTAATATCGTTAGAGTTTACCAGGGTTACTCCATTATGCTTTATTTGTTGAACAAAATTTGGTTTATGCTCCTAAGTCTCTCAAAAAATTTTTGCAATCTTATTTAACATCAATATGCAAATCTCTTCTAAAGACAAGAGCACCGGACATGCACTGATCATGCAGCACCTCCTTAATAATGTGCTGCAAAAGATTCTTGAGGGGAATATACTTTTCATAACTAATTTGCAATAGGTTCTCTACAACTTCAAGCTGTTCATTCAACTGTTAAAGTAATGCCTGTGGTTCTTTTTTATTTCAATTGTTAATTGTAATAAAACAGCCACACAAATGCTGTGTTTAAGGTTGTCCATTTACAGATAATGTGTCCAAGAATGCTCATTTTGTTAAAATTCTTAAGTTTAGTTTCAAACTATCAAAGTAATGATCAAAACTTCCACAAATTGTCTGTGATGGATAAGTACACTGAGGCTCATTAAGAAAAACAGCAATCAGAACACTACCAGAAACAGACCTTGGGTCTATGTTCATGTCCTGACAGTTACTTGTGATAGTGTTTTTTTTTTTTTAAAACACTAAATCTAAATGGGTATATCCTGGCAGTGAAGCACACCTGACCCTTGAGTAATCTAACAGATTATAAATTTGCAAATAATATATATACATATACATGAGTGTGAGTATAAAGCACTCACTGCCTGCAACATTTCTCTGTAGTCACAAATTTATCAAAGTCCCATGCAAGTATGAAAAAACCCTGCCTTAGTCTCAAAATGCACCAACAAAACTTATTCATGGAGATTTCCAAGATGGCTGCACATGGAGTAGCAGCTTAATTCTTGCTCTCCCAGTGTGAAAGTAGAAACCTATCAAAGAAAGCAAGTTGACCTATACTTCTTGGTAAACTGCAGTAACTAGCTAGTAAATGCAATGCCTGGATGCCAGGAAAAAAGAAATACAGAGGACCTGAAGGAAAATAAGCTATGAAAGGTGAGGAAAAATACTGACTTGAAAAACTACTGCAATTGTTCAGCAAAAAGCAGTGCAAGCTTCAGACATGACTTCCAGTGAACTAGAGGAAAGTGTAAGACAACTGCACACAGACCGGATTAAAATAAATGAAACACTGATGGAGTATATCAACTCAAACAACAAAAGGATGAAAAATGGAAGAAGCTTTAAACAGATATTCAGATGAAGTAATAAAACTGCAAAACTTGGGGGTCGAAATGAAGAAAAGGCTAGATGAATATGAGACTGCTCAAGAACAGAGATTTCAAAAATAATAGAATTAGAGGACCAAGCACATAGTGAAAACATGAGAATTGCTGCTGTACCAGAGAAGCTGGAATGAACAGACTGTATTAAATTTTATGAAAGCACAAATAAATAATTGGACTGGTATTCCACAGCAGGAAAGTACAGTTTTGTACCTACCATAAATGTAGATGTTCGAGTGCTAATACAGCTGCAGTCATAACAGATGGGTTTTCCTGCCGTCAGGCGGGTCCTCGGTTGGCCGAATTCGAAAGTCTAGGTCTGGCGTCGGTTGTCGTCGCTTCCTCCATGACGTCAGTGCGACAGGGGTATAAAGGAACCAGCCGACGCCATTTTCTTCAGTTTTTCTTGCCCCAGATGTCAGGTGCCCCCAGAAGGAAGGCAATACATAAATTTGTGTAATAAAGCAATGCAATATAATCAAAATACAGTAGTTGCAAGCAAATACACCATAAATGAATACCCCAATCAGGTCGTATGAGGAGGTGTTAGCCAATAGGCCTGTCCCAAGAGGGAAAGGAGGGAGGGAAACCTGGACCGCAGCTGTATTAGCACTCGAACATCTACATTTATGGTAGGTACAAAACTGTACTATGTTCATCGTGCATACAGCTGCAGTCATAACAGATGGGTAGAATCCCAAAGCTAAGAAAGGGGTGGTAGGCACTAGGAGGAGCCAGGATGCCCTGCAAGACTGCAGTGGCAAAGCCTGCTCTAGTTTTGGAGTATAATGGTAGGTGGTAATGCTTGGAGAAGGTATGCACAGAACTCCAAGTGACTGCTTCCAAAATATCTTTGGTAGGAACTCCTCTGAGAAAAGCTGCAGAGGTAGCTGTGGCCCTTGTGGAGTGAGATCTGATGCCTGTAGGTACAGTTTTGCCATGAAAAGAATAGCAAAAACGTATGCAGTGGGCTATCCATTTTGAGATTGTCTGTTTGGAATTTGTCTTTCCTTGAGCTCCTACAGCATAGGACACAAAGAGCTGTTCTGATTTTCTGAAAGGCTTTGTTCTGTCCAAATAATAACGCAGTTGTCTGTGGATGTCCAAGGAATGTAGTAATCTCTCTCCTTTGTTTTGAGGATTAGGATAAAAGGTAGGTAAGTGTATGGCCTGATTCAAAGCTACCCTGAATACCACTTTAGGCATAAAGGACGGGTTGGTTCGTAAGGAAACTCTGTCCTGATGGAAGATGATAAAAGGCTGCACAGCCATGAGAGCTTGTAGTTCTGAAACTCTACGAGCTGAGGTAATAGCCAGAAGGAAAGCTGTTTTCTAGGACAAATATTGCAAATCTGATGAGGCAGCTGGCTCAAAAGGAGGCAAAGTCAGTTTTTCTAGAATGAAATTGAGATCCCAAGCAGGTATTGGTTGTTTCCTTGGGAGTCTCAGATTCTTAGCCCCTCTGAGGAAGTGTCTTAAGAGAGGGTGAGAGAATAAGGGTGGATCAGTGTTGTATTCTGCAGAAATGGCTGAGGCATGGATTTTGATGGAGGAGAATAAAAGTCCACTGCTTAGCAGCTCAGCTAGATACTGTAGTATTTGAGGTAAATTCAGTTTTCCAGGATCCTGGCCCTTTTTCTCATTCCAGACACAAAACCGTTTCCATTTTGCGGAGTAAGCTTTTCTAGTTGACGGCCTTCTGGCCTCCAAAATGACATCCTGCACCTCCTTGGAGAGTAGGGTCTGTTGTGATGCTAAGGAATCTTCCATGCTGCTAGATTGAGTGTTTTTAGCTGGCTGTGAAGAGTTTTGAAGCTGTGCTAAGTCAGGAGAAGACAAAAAAAATCCAAAATTAGGATCAAAACTCAAACAAAATCCAATAGCCACGACCACTGTGTGAGGCAGGAAGGCACAGGCACCAAAACAATGAAGGTATAAAAATTTATTACACCAAACAGTTTGACTGAGTGCTTTCACCAGTAACCTGGTTTCATCAGAGTCATAAATCACAATGCAACACAACACATATATATACCCACTACCCCTAAAGAATAAGTTAATAATTAAGCCCAATTAGCAAAAATTACCTAATTTATAATGTACTAATTAATAAATACCAATGAGCACTAGCAAAAAAAGTTACAAATATATCAAATATATGACCAATAATTATTGAACATCTATAGCATCATGTAGAAAAAAAACACACTTTCAAATAGTAGTACATATTACAGTTGTAGTTCTATGAATTTGTTAAAAAACAAAATAACATGAAGTAAATTAAAATAAAAACAATATCAAACCCACTATTAAAATACCCTAAGTGATGAACACTCAATTAAACTCACTACCAAGGCATGCAAAGTAATTACATTAATTCATACTAGCCAAATGTTTCAGCTGAGGTTTTAAAGAAATGTATTCATTGAGCCCTGGATGCCTCATGGCATTTAATCTTAACTGCCACTCCATTTCAAGCATCGCTACTCTATTACTAATATCACATCTTGTATTAGGTTTAACCCTGTCAATAACAAAAAATAAAAATTTGTTAAAACCAACACAATTTCTGGCATGTAAGTAAAATGCATTATGCTCATCCTTCCTCTTGATGGAACTAATGTGCTCCCTAATCCTATCCTTCAAACTTCATGTAGTCATGCCAACATAAAAAGATTCACAAGACATACACGAAGCGAGGTAGACACAATTCCTCGTGTTACAATTACATAGCCCTGGACTTGGAATTATATGCCTATAACCTACCACACATACATAAGTCCCTACTGCAATGTACCTACATCCCGAACATGCACCACATTTACTCATACATGACCTGACGTATCTTTTACTATCCTTTTCCAGAATGTTTTTAAGATTTTGACCCCTGCCAAAAACAATAACTGGGGCATTACCCAAAATCATTTTAGTTTCCCTACACAGACAATGTTCCCATAAATTCCTTAAACTTGTACAAAGCTCATTTGCCTTACCATTATATTTAAGTACAAACTTCGGTCCATCAAACCTAGCATCAGAACTGCTATCCGAGCTTGACACAGTTACCTTACTGTCACTCTCATTTAATATCGGGATATACATGTTCTTTCTTTTTTTGTAAACTTCTTTCTTAATTTTAACTAGCAATGTTATTGGATAACCCCTTTCAAGAAACATCCCAATCAACATATACATTTCTTTTTTAAAAAGCTCATCACTACTGATAAGTCTGGACATACGAACCATCTGACCTTTAACCACCCCTTTCCTCTGATGGAAAGGGTGGCAACTCATGTAATGTAGCATGGAATTTGAATAACTTGGTTTCCTATATATTGTACTGACTAAGCCCTCCTCCGTTTTGAATACAGAAATATCCAAATAGTTAGCAACTGTCCTATTCCAGATAAAGGTGAATTTGAGAAATTCTGTGGTACCATTAATATATGACATGAAGTCAACCACACTCTCCTCATCCCCTTTCCATAAAATAAGCACATTGTCTAAAAATCTACTGTACATCACAATGTTGTCCTTAAACCTTGATTCAAAAATGTGCAATCTTTCCCATGCCAAAAGTACTAAATTGACAGACTGGGGCACAACGTGCACCCATAGCCACACCAGTCAATTGTTGAAATGTTTCACCTTCAAATAGAATATAATTGTTATTCAAGGTGAGTTCCATCAAATCATGACAAAAAACATTTTGACCCCAATCTGTTTCATGACGAACTTATGCAAGTTAACTGGGCACCTCTTAAAACTCTCCCTATAGATGAAGCTGTTAACCACTTCAATAATACCTTTCTCACCATCCTTGAACATCATGCCCCTTATGCTCCATAATGATGAAAGCCAAGACAGCAAAATGGCTCTCTACCAAAACTAGACAACAAATCCTTAGTAGAAATAAAGCCTGGACCAAATGGCGAACCACTAAAAACATAGCTGATCATCTTTACTATAAACAAAAAAGAAATATGACAAAACAGGCCATCCTACAAGATAAAAAAAACTACTATACTCAATTACAACAATCTTCCCTTCACCAACCACATAGATTTTGGACCGCTATTAACACACTGCTATCCCTGGCAAAGCTGCCACACCTAATCCACTAGGCTCAAACTCTAACTCCCCTTTACAAATAGCAAACGCCTTTAATACTTTCTTTACTTCAGCCATTCTAAAGCTAGCTGACCAACAAACACCTGATACCACCAAACTATCTACCCCTAGCTCTACTCCCCTTTTCACCTCCAACCCATACCCACCTCCTATATTCTGTCCTTACTTCAAAAACTTAAGTCAACAACCCCTTCAGCTGACAAATTACCAGCAGAATATCTCCAACTAGGTGCCAAAGCAATAGCCTACCCCATCTCTCTATTGATTAATAGGACTATAAAAGAAAGTACTATCCCTTCAGTCTGGAAAATCTAAGACATTATCCCTCTCTTCAAAGGAGGTGACTCTTTGGAATACTCTAATTTCCGCCCCATAGCATTACTGTCTCCTCTTGCAAAAATAATGGAAAAATGCATCCACAAACAGTTACTTAATCACCTGTTAAGCAACAATCTCTTAGCTAACTGCCAACATGGGTTTCACCATTCCATAGTACTACCACAGCATTATTATCTTTCACCGACTCAATTAACATAAATCGCAACAACAATACTCCCTCCTCAGCATTCTTAGAGACCTGTCAAAAGCCTTTGACATGGTTAATCACCAACTCCTCTTACATCGCCTCAATTCCCTCTCTCTGGACAACCTCGCCCTAAGCTGGTTCACATCCTATCTTGCTAATCGCAAACAAGCAGTACTATGGGACAACCATCTCTCTGATCTTCTCCCAACCTCTATCGGGGTCCCTCAAGACTCCATCTTAGGTCCTCTTCTGTTTTCCATTTTTATAAATGATCTTCACCTAGCCACTCCTTCATCTACTTGTATTCAATACGCTGATGACACCACCATCATTTGCTCTGCCTCTACCCTGACTGAACTTCACTCCCTTACACAAAAAACCTTCTCCACCATAGAGCAATGGTTCTCTAACCACTGTCCCCTCTCAACCCCAAGAAAACCAAACTTCTCCTCTTTCCACCTACTCACCTATCTCCCCCTATTGATTTTACACTCACATCTAACAATGGTACCCTCATAGCTCCAGACCAAACAACAAAACTCTTGGGAATTACTATTGATAACCAACTAAAATTTGACTTTCATATCAACTCCACAATAAAAACAACTAACAGAAAACTAGGTTCTCTCTACAGAATCAAATCTTTCTTAACACCTGAAGCCAGAACCACTATAGCGAGAACACACTTGATCTCCACCCTATTATATGCTTCCTCCATATACACTAATCTTTCTAAGCATAACCTCAATAAACTAGCCACATCATACAACAACATTGCCAGATTTGCAACTGCCTCTCCATATAGAACTCACCATTGTTTGAATCTAACAAAACTAGGGTGGTTGGAACTACCCCACCTTATACAATTCTATCAACTTACCATCGCCCATAAAGCCCTGCATCACCCTGAGAACACACCAATGCTCTCCACCCTCATAAAACCCTATAACAACATGAAGAACCTTTGCTCCTTTAACAAAATACAGATTCAAACTTCCCGATCAAATAATTTAGCTGGTGACTCCACATTTTCCACCTCAGTTGGCAAAATTTGGAATCAACTTCCACCAGACCTCACATCCTTGACTACAATTCCACAATTTAAAACCAAACTTAAACTCTTCCTAACCAACCACTGGCTCTGCTCTTGCTATAACCCAGGGTAACCACTTTTCTGTCTCTTATTTTCCCTCAATCCTTTTCATCTGACCTCCCTCTCCTTTTCTTCCTACCCTAGCATATTCCACTTTCCACCTCTTAAATGTTTCTGTTACTCCCCCTCTTAAAGAGACAAAAAATTCTAAATGTTACTACTTATGTAGAAGGTAGAATCACCATAACTTAGTAAAGCATCTAAACCTATTCACCTGCTATGCCTCTAATTGTACTCTAATACCTAGACAGCCTGTAAAAGGTTTAAAGCAAATGTTTTTATTTTTTTATTGTATAATTGTATAATTTTGTATATTCTTAACCTGTTATGTAGTAGTTAGCGGAGCTTTTCTCCTCGGGCCTCCACTGAAAATGGACATTTATCCAGTTGGACTAGCCCGGTTAACAAATGTAAAATAAATAAAATAAATAAATAAAATATCTAACCTTTCTCTGTCAAAACTAGGGCTAACCAACAAACTACTATAAAACAACTCCAATCCTTCCTTATGCGGAATCACAGAAAACAAGTTAATCACATCGATGGTTAAAAAACCAAACGTGTCCATATCCACATTTTGAATAACTCTAAGCCTCTCCAGGCAATGCCAAGAATCTTTAAGAATGTGTGCAGCATCATTAAGAGCTTTTTTACAAAAATGATCTACAAAGGCCGCTAGAGATTCTGTTTTTGACCCTTGAGCTGACACTATGGGTCTAAATTGCAAGTGATCAATTCCTTTGTGCACCTTGGGTATCCCAAACATCTGAGGGATTTTGGGAAATTTGACAGAAAGATAATCAAATTCACTCTCATTGATTGTCCCCTGATATAGTGCATCCAATAGGAATGTATCAATCTTAGCATACGCTCTGTTGACCTCATTCAAAGAAACTCTAATATATATATTTTCATCACCTAGCAACTCCATAATATGACCACTGTAGTCAATTCTGCTCATAATAACCATGCCCCCTCCCTTATCCAGTCTCATACATCTATACTGATTTGATGTTACTAACTCATGTAACACCCTTCTCTCACCCTCAGTTAGATTATCCTCCACTTGAGACCTTTGTGAGCAAATTCTCCTAAAATCGTATTCAACCAACTGCTCAAATATATTTATTTCTGCATTCGGAGGGGGGGGGGGGGGCATGAACGTACTCTTTCTTTTTAAAACAGCTGCACCTATGTTTTCACTAGTAACATCTACCCCAGGCCTAATAGCTGAAAAATACAGTTGGAGATTAAGTTTCCTCATGTAAAGTTTTAAGTTGATTAAGACCTGAGCAATGTCCAAACTAAAATTAGGTACAAAACTGATACCTTTAGTGAACAACTCAAAATGTGTCTCACTCATGACGAATTCAGTATAATTGTAAATAATAAAACCTCTGCTTCTTGAAATTTGATACCTCGCAGCAGGCATCATACCATCAAACTCAGGAGAAGAGGCATTAGAGGCAGGGTCCATGGTGGGGAATGCGTCAGGCTCCTCAGGAGTGGGTACCAGTGTTGTCTTGGCCAGTCTGGAGCAATGAGAATCATCTTTGGTCTGTCTGCTCTAGTTTTCAATAGAACTTTGGGCAGCAGAGGAAAAGGTGGGAAGGCATAAACTGTCATTGATGTCCAACTGAAAGAGAGAGCGTCCACTCTCCAGGCCTTTGGATGGAAAATCCTTGAGCAGAATTTTGTCAATTGGTGATTCTTGTGGGAGGCAAAGAGATCTATGTCTGGCCTTCCCCATGCTTGGATTATTTCTGTAAAAACTTTTGGATGCAACTTCCATTCGTGTGGATCTGTCATATTTCTGCTTAGGTTGTCTGCCAGCGTGTTTTCCTTGCCCGGCAAGTACTGCGCTTGTAGTTCGATTTGTAAGTCCATGGCCATGTTCCAAAGTGACATGGCCAGTCTGCATAGGGGGTATGAATGTTTTCCTCCCTGCTTGTTTATGTACCACATAACTGTGGTGTTGTCCGTTCTTATCAATAGTTGACCTGGTTGCAGAAGGTCTTTGAAAGCTATAATAGCATTTATTACTGCTAGCATTTCCTTTTGATTGATGTGAAGGTGCTTTTCTTTTTGGGACCATTTGCCCTGAATGCACCGATCTGTCATGTGCGCCCCCCCCAGGCGTAGTCCGAGGCGTCTGTTGTGATGACTTGATTTGCTTGAGGCTTGCTGAATGCAAGATCTGTGTTTGGCATGCTTGAGCCCACCACAGAAATTCCTTTTGTAGACATGGAATTAGTGGTATTATTGTTTCCAAACTGTGGCTGTGTTGAGACCATAGGTTTTTCAGGTACCATTGAAGTTTCCTCATATGCAGCTTTGCACATGGGATTAGTAAGATGCAAGATGCCATGAATCGCAGAGCCTGCAGAATTTTCCTTGCAGTCAGCCTGGTGCAATTTGCTAGTGCTCTGAAGTATTGAGTTAGTTGCCCCTGCTTCTCTGGCGTGAGGTAGGCCATCTGGGTGTTTGTGTCCAAGTTGGCACCCAGGAAAATTATCATCCAAGAGGGTATTAGCATTGATTTATTTTTGATGACTGTGTATCCCAGAGAGTTCAACAACATTATTACATAAGCCAAATGTTTCAGAAGAATGTGCTTGCTGTCCATTTGGATCAGGCAGTCGTCCAAATAGGGGTATATTTGTATCCCTTGAAGTCTGCAGTAGGCAATTACTGATGCCAGGCATTTCGTGAATACTCTGGGTGCAGTAGATAAGCCAAAGGGCAATGCAGAGAATTGATAATGGGTTGAACCTGCAAGAAATCTGAGGTATCTTCTGCAATTTTGTCTGATTGGGACATGCAGGTATGCCTCCTTGAGGTCCAATGTTACCAGCCAAGACTCCTTGCCCAGCATGGGAAGAAGCTGCTGTAGAGTGAGCATCTTGAATTTTGGTAAGAAATGTGTTTAGGATGGATAGGTCCAAAATAGGTCTCCAATCTTTTCCCTTCCTTGGTACCAGGAATAGTCTGGAATAAAAACCTTGACCTTGTTCGTGCGTAGGTACCTCTTGAATAGCTTTCATGTCTATGAGATCTGTAATTTGCCTTTGTGCCTCTGCCCGTTGATTGTGTGGCAGGTTTGGCATGCCTCTCATTTTTGGAAGGGTGTGAAAATGGAATTTGCAGCCTCTGTTTATAATGTCCAGGATCCATTTGTCTTTTGTGACAATATGCCAATTTTTTGAAAATAATGCCAGTTTTCCTCCTAAGGGGGCTGCCATTTGAGTCTTGCTTGGCATGCAAAGGGGAAAGTCATTGGGTTTGCTTTCTGAATGATTGCGAATTATCCTCACCACCTCTTTGTGTAGGAGCTTGCCATTGTCTGCCTCTAAACGATCCTTGGGATTGTCCTCTGCCCCTCGGGCGCCTGTATCTACCTCTTTGGGGTCTGTCCGTGGCTGGAAAGGACCAATTTTTGGAAGGCCAATTTCTACTGAAACGTGGGGGTTGTACCTGTAGAAAATGTTTCACAGTTTGCATTGATTTAGCCTTTTCCTCCATTTTCCTTAATACCCCCTTCAGCATTAGCACCAAATAATACATCCTTTTGTAGAGGGGCATCTAGTAATTTAGCTTTGACATGATCAGGCAAGGTTTGTTCCTTGAGCCAGGCATGTCTACTTATGACTGATCCTGTAACAGCAGCTCTACATGAGGCCTCTAGAGCATCAAAACCACATTGTAAGGTATGCTTACCCACTTGTTCTGCACTATGCATCAAATCCTGCAACTCCTTCAAGTCTGGTTGTTCAGGTTGTGACATTTTACTTTTCAATTGTGATAACAAAAGCTGTTGGTATTTTAGCATATGGAACTGACAGTTTAAGGCCCTCATGGTTAAGGTAGCTGAGGTATATACCTTTTTCCCCACCTTTCTAAGGATCTGGAATCTCTCTCGGAAGGTAATGGATTTTTAGCAGTGGAGGCCTTAATTCCCTTGGGGCCCTGTGAGGTGGTTTCTGGGTCAGCAGCATGGCTTTTGTATAGAAATTGGTGTGAGTCAGGAACCCTGTAGTACCTGTCAGGCTTGACTGGGGCTGGAGGTAGAGAATCCGGGTTAAGGCAGGCCTCCGAGTAAACATCATCTAGGATGTCCAAGACAGGAGGTATAGCCAGAGGCCTGTGCTGAGGTAGCAAGAGAAATTCCCTAAGCCTTTTCTTGGAATCTAAATAATCTTGGCCTTCCCAGTGGAAGTGTTACCTTAAGGTATGCAAAGTTTCCCCAAAATGAGTAGTCCTCTGGGGGGGATACAGAAGGAATGGACTCCTCTGCATCAGAGTCTTCAAAAGGGGAGTAAGAATGTTCCTGATCATCAGAGTGCTCTGAAATAATGGAGCCCTGATCAGAGGAGGGGGATTCTTCCTCCACTCTGGGCCTTTTGTCCGGTGGGGGTTGAGAACCCCTGATAAGAGTAATTAAATCCTCAGCCATTTTAAGCATCTGTTTTTTAGGCATGGGGCCTGGAGATGGGCCCTGTGTAGCTTGTCTCTTAGAATGCATGGCTGCTTTAGACTTAGTGAAAGCCTTGATGGAAAAAGAAGAGGAAGGTCTGAAGACACCTTGAGTGGAGGTAGACCTGTCCACATTTTGAGGTTCAACACCAAGAGTGGCTTCGGTATCTGTAGTCGGGGTGTGGGCCGAGGAGCCTGCGACCTCGGGCACAGGAGACACCGCCAATGGAGTGTCGTCGGTAGTCAGGGGCTGCGTAGGCACCTCGCTGAGAACCGGACCACGTGTAGTCGGCTTTGGCATGGTGTCGGTAGAGGCCGCGGACCTCGTGTGTCGGTCCTTATCTTTGCGTTTTTTAGACAAAACTGGAGTCGGAGTATCCGACGACATAATATAGTTAAATGTTTTTCCAAAATAATGCTGGACGAACTCCGCCCGACACTTAATGGTGCGTTTGTTGAATGTAGCACAAAAGCGACAGACCAAGACGGTGTGGTCTGGGCCTAAACAAGGTATACAGAGGGAATGGAAATCTTTATGCGGTATTTGCTTCCCACATGAAATACAATTATTAACTTTGTCTGACATCGGTCTGAGGCAAGAAAAGTTTCCCCAACGGGGTACTTAGCTTTCAAGAAGACTTCGGTTTCAAAATTTTCATAATTTCAGGAGCTGGCCGACGGGCACTTGCGAACTGCTTCTGCTTCGGGCACCGTGCAGCAAGAAAGACTGAAGAAAATGGCGTTGGCTGGTTCCTTTATACCCCTGTCGCACTGACGTCAGGGAAGAAGCGACGACAACCGACGCCGGACCTAGACTTTGGAATCCGGCCGACCGAGGACCCGCCTGACAGCAAGAAAACCCATCTGTTATGACTGCAGCTGTATGCACGATGAACATCTGTTAACTGAAAGGGCACATTGTGTGTATGTACCAATATTCACACACCCAGACACTGGTAAGGTCTACACCTTTAGGATAGAAGCAGACTGTAATGCAGCCAATGTGATATATTTGGCTGTTTATCAGACATGTTTCAGTTTCTACGATGGCAAGACCAACCGTAAGCTAAAGGATCGTATTCTTGAACACATATATGGCATTAACACCAATTCAGAGAATAATGCATTGGCGAAGCACAATCCCCTTGCTGGGTCATTAAGAGTTCAAATTCATGGTCATACTGAGAGTGTATGGTAGTAACAGGGGTGGGGACATAGAGAGGTATACAGAAACACAGGAGGTTAAATGGATGTTGAGGTTACAAGCAGCTAGGGGGGTAAAGGTTTAAATTAAAAGATGTCATTAAAGCCCTTTATGAAACAAAGGGAGCTGTAGATGTATTTTTTGTTAAGATTACTAACAGCTATATGAGATTTTAATGCATTTGGTTTTAAAGCTTTTTATATGTGCCTATCACTTTATTTTATAGTACACACCCTATTGGATGCAATGTTTTTACTTTACTATTTAAACAGTGGTGTCAGTTGTTTTGTTATGTCTGATGAAGCAGTACTCATACTGCGAAAGCACTCACATTTTTTACTATTAAAAGGACTGTATGTTTTATTCATCGCATTGACTCAATCCTTTTATGAGTTCTTTGTTTTCCTGCTTTGTGGGGATTGACTTATTTACCATCTGTGCTGCAGTTTGTGTTTGTTGGATATGATTATAAAGTGTTTATGTCTACTATAGCTAAAAGAATGACAAAAGTGATGCCAAAATTGTTAGATATGGATCAATGTGGTTTTGTGGAGGGAAGGCAAACATCTGACAACATTAACAGCCCACTGATGATCCAGAGGGAAGCAGAAAGTAAGAAAATATCACTGTTGTTGGCAAGTCTTGATGCAGAAAAAGCATTTGACAGAGTAAGCTGGGACTTTATGAGCAAGGCAATGGAAGCTTTTGCATTCCCTGATAAAATTATAAGACTGATTAGGACGACGTATAAGGAATCAGAGGCGTAAATTAAAGTGTGTGGGCTCCTCTCTGGTAATTTCAGGTTGAGCAGAGGAAACAGGCAGAGGTGTCCTCTTTCTCCTTTGTTATTTGCATTATAGTTAGAACCATTGGCATGGAAAATAAGGGACTCAGATATTCAAGGATATAATTGGTACAGTAGTCAAGAAAAGTTGGCTCTATTTACAGATATTATTTTATACCTGATAAAACCCGAAAAGACCGTTTCAAACCTTTTCGGGATACAAAATGAATGAAGCTAAAAGAAAGGAAAGAGCAGTAAATTATGCACCCACACACAATTTGGTTCAGCAATATCCATATTTATGGGGACGTGACAAAATGAAGTATTTACAAGTATGGATTAAAATGATTCCGGTGTGGCAGCTAAGGATATGTGGGAAGAGACTAAAAAGATAATGCAATTGAGAAATTTTAAGCTCTGTTATATTGATTAGATAATAAGATACAAGCAGTTAAAATGTTTTTAGTCCCTTTAGTCTTATAGACATGTTAGGAATATTTGTATCAACCAGAGGAGAAGTTGTGGATAGCAAGTTAATAAAGAGCTGAAGGATTTTATTCTGGGAGGGGAAAATGGCAGGACTCAAGTTGGATAAACTGACTCTTCCAACAGAACAAGTCGGATTGGGATTGTCCACTTTGAAGGGGTATTTCAGAGCTACATAGTTAAGGCTCCTATACAAAGCACAAACAGAAACCTATAATTTAAATTGGAAAGGGATGATGGTAAAACAGAGGGGAAGCTCAAGAAACGAGGAGAGACTGGGATTTTGGATGTAGAATTTTAAGGAGAATAACAATAATCATACAGAATACTACAGTCATAAAGCAGCAGAAAGTATTTTAAGAATTAAGCCAACACAGGAATGGAGAAAGGAGATTCTGCCAAACGCAAATTAAACTGCACAAACAAGCCACCCTGGAAGACCCCTGGTATTAATAGGTTGTACAGCAAAAGAAAAATCTGTTGAAAAGTTAGAAGGAATGTGCACAACAGAGCAAAACATTCCTCATTAGTCTAAACAGACAAATCAGGGAACAAATCAAGTTTCTAAAAGTAGACTTTGAAGGTAAAAACGGCCTTCAAAGCTAAGGATAACCATAAGGCATTTTTCAGTTATGTCTGCAGTCTTAAGAGCAACATCCAACAATGTGTGGGAATTAGTTGTAGTTGGCATCACCTATACTCAGCTGGAAAAAATAGCAAATCTGCTGGATGAGAAAAATTCAGCTCAAATTTCACTTCCCCATCACCCCCAGTTCTCTCCCAAGAAATACCCTTCAGCACTCCACTGTTAATCACCGCCAAAGCGTAGGTTGCCACTACGCTCTCTAAAACTAAAAATATGGTTTCAATAGGGCTTGATGATATATTAGACTGCCTTTTAAACAGCTCAAATCAGGACTTATCAGGTCCATCAGGTTCTCTATTTAACCACAGCCTCTGGACTGGCTTTTGTCCCAGTAGAGTGGAGGAGAGCAACAGTCATCCATTTGCATAAAGGAAGACCATCTACTGGCTAGTCTTGTATCTAAGGCCATGGAAAGAATAATCACAGGCCTGATAAATAAAGACATAGGAAACCACCAAACACTGGACTCGACCCAATTCAACTTTCTCAAGTGCAGTTTCATGCCTACTGAATCTGTTGGATTTCCTTGAGAAAGACATTAAAGCCATGGATGAGGCAAAACAGTACATACTGCCTACCTCAACCTGGTCAAGGCATTTGATACAATTCTCCACTCGAGTATTAAAATAAATTCACAAAAGTGGGCATAAGTCCCTATGTCACCAGATGAATAGCCAACTGGCTCACGAACAGGACACGTGATTAAAGAGGGTGAATTCAGATCCAGCAAGAGGCCAGTTACTAGTGGTGTGCCACAGGGATAACTGCTGGGACCATTCCTGTTTGGAATACACTTCTCCAAAGTCAAGGCTAATGTGGAAGGCCTCTGGATGACAACATTTGCTGACTGCAAGGTGGGAGCAATCACTGAATCCCCCAGTGATGTAGATATCCTTCAGGAGGGTCTAGATCACACAAATGATTAGTGCCAGAACCATGGCTTAAAACGAAATGCAAAAAAATACAATATTATCCCCTCTGGTAAGTCAAATACCCCTGCAAATTACAACATCAACAGCACACTGCTAAGAGTAGACTCAGAGGTGAGAGATCGAGGTACACATATATAGATAGTAGCCTGAACTTTGACTGTCAAGTGTCCACAGTGGTGAGGAAGTCTTTTTATGTGGTATAACTTATAAGAAAAGACATGTTGTCCAGATCCAAGGAACTTATACTCCCTGCTGTACTCGTCCATCATTAGACCAATAATAGAGTACAATGCACTATTTGGCATGTACTTGACTAGGAACTTACAGTAGCTGCAGTGACCAGAGTTTCCTCACAAAGAAAATACAGGGTGAAACAACATGTCCTACGCTGATAAAATAAAATCCCTATCCCTTTACTTCATCTCCTATCGACTATTAATGGGTGACCTATGCCTGACGTAAAAGGCACTAAAATGTAGCTCTGCTACATATCTGCAAGTCAAACAGTATGAGAGTCACCCAATCTAGGGATCTAAACTTAGTCAACAGACTAAAACAAGACATGCTGGAGAGAGAGATATATATTTCAGAGATTGCCCTTCTTTGGAACAGGCTTCCTGTTCACCTTAAACCGAGCCCATCCCTAGCCCTCTTCAAACGCAATTTGGATCAATGGACTGGGACTCTCAAATTCACACTTGGGGTATTACCTATGTCTTTTATGGACATAGGCAATGTGGTAAGACACTCAATGCACAAGCACAAATCCATGCCATCTTTTTGCCCCTAGGGGTCATACATGGGTTAAATCAGGTTATATTGACTTGTCTTATAAGGGCTCTTAAGCCACAAGCCTAGTAATCTCCTATGAACCTATGGCTCTGTACACTCAACACAACAGAGGTACATAATTAGTGCAGTGCTGTACAACACACGGGGGCAGAAAAAAAATCTCTGAATGCATGCTTACAACAATCCAATCCAACAAAACACATGTACAGGCTTTAAATACGCTGAAATGAAGGGTATGCAGCTTGTCTAAATGCTTCATATTACGTCTCTATGAGAATAGTCAGTATAACCACTACTGCACCGAATAATGCTTGCCTGCATTCATTGTGCTGTACCTAATCTGCACGACAGAACTCAGCATAACCCTGCTATATTAGACTGTGAGGTATAACAGCACTGTCGGTGTGCTCTAACTGTTCAACCACATCACCAACGGTGTTAAACTATACAGTGAGGATAAAGCTGGCTTAAACCAAACTGCAGTGTATGCAACAAGTTTAAGCATCACAGAAGTGGTTGTAATAGGTCTGATATGTGGAAAAATACATTACTTGGCTTGTAATGCAATTAGTATGATTTAACAAGTTATTTCAACAAAGCTTAGTACAGTAATTAACATTTTAAACATATTTATATTGCCAGAAAGTATTGTTACATACTTTTTTTTTTTTGCATCTGCCTGCTGAAGAGTAAATACATTTTTAAGTGTTATCATCAAATATTTTATAAGATAATTCCGTATTTACACACTAATATAAAAGATAACATTCTCAATAACAATGTATTAACTAGCATATCTAATGCAATAAAGCAAAGTATTTGAAAGCTACATTGTGGAAAGTCCAGTAAACAGACTCTCAACTGTCCCTATTTTGGTGGAACATTTCTATTTTCAGGCCTGATTTACCCCTTTACAGGATGTCCCTGCTTTTGGAGGTATGTCAGTATTTTCAAGCTTAATTACCCCTTCACACAATTTTTGGAATTCCCTTCATCACATGATTTCTAAAGCTGTATAGTACACAGAAAATTACACTACATGACCAATATACTAGTGGCAGCAGCAATTTAAAGAAAGGGGACATACATCTGGCATCTCCCTTTATCTTAAGGAAGAAATCAGTGACCTTGCGTGGTACAATTTTTCAATACAGTTCATTAAAGTTTAGAAATTTTACACTCTGATAATGTGCCTGACTTTTTCCCATTATTTTTGTCACTCTGGTTTGAAACATATTTCCGTGTAGTATCCTACATTTCTACTGGACAAGGCAGAGTTGCGTGCTATTCGGTATTCAAACTTTAAGCAAATTTGTTGTGCAGATTGTTAGCAGGATGTTCCTACTTTTCAAAGGTCTTTCTTCCTAATTTTAAAGTTTGCAGGTTGAAAGGTATGCATAAAAATAGGGCAAATAAGAGTTTATGAAATGCCATCACTTTTCTCAGAAATGTTGAACAGTGTGTCTTTGCATGAAAATGCATGCGTGTATGTGTGTAATTCAAAAAGCTAAATAAAATGATATCATCAATACTTTACAGAGTAGTATAAGAGGCTAACATGCCCAATGCTAACCATAACAACAAAAATATCAGAGGTTTTCATTAATTCAAGTATCATTCATCTGTCTTTACGAAAATCCTGCTTAGTTTATACTAATATGAGATTTCATGTGTACACAGCCAACCATTAAAACAGCAGCTACCTATTTCTGTGCTTAATATACAAAATTATTTTTCAACTTTTGGCACTGATTTGCATGTAGAGGGCAAAGGAAATGCATTAGCTATCTTTGTTTATCATGAGTTGAGCCATCCAAAAATAAATGCTTATTAATGTCTAGTTAGTGCAAAATTCACTACAGGAATATAAATACTTCTAAGCATTTGCTGCTGAATTTAAATGTAATTACTTCAGCTATGCAGAAGCAAAATATGGGTCTACCCATTACCTTTTTATTTTTTTTAACTTACCGAATGAGTTCGAAGGGCTGCAATAGTCTTTGACAAAGCCAGCTCCCATAATTCATCTATATATGCTCTGTTTACTAACCCCCGTGTTGTATGTAAGATATGGTCTTCAACTACAAAAAACCTACAAAAGAATTAAAAACAAGTTGCACATTAACAATATACAATGACCATTCACGAATCTTTACAACATTTGTTCAAGCCAGTTCCTCCTTCTTACATGTCTCAAAATCATGGATTATTCAGATGTAGAAGTGAAATAAAAGTAAAGAAGCTTAGAAGAGTGTTATTTATAAATGGGTACACATCATCTGAATCCTGTGATCTCGGGCATGATTCTCTAGAAATTGAATAAAAGTGAGGGGATATTTAATTAGATTATACCCAATCGGATAAAACTGAAGTGCACAGATGCATAACTAAACAAGCATTAAGTAGGATTAGAAAAAAACGAAATTGCCAGCAACTATTTACCAAAATTGACAAAATGAACATTTGCAATTTTAACTTATAACTAAGCTGTACTTTGAACAGAGAAGAGTATCTACTTCCACAATGCCCCTCATATCCCACCACTTTATATCCTGTAAGGTCACAGCCCCGTTGAAAAAAAAAATAATTAGCTTTCCAAACAAATCCTGTATTCCTCCAGCTATGAGAAAGAACAACCTCAGATTTAAAACACAAGTGCCAAGCATCCATTTCAGCAATGGCATTCATTGAAATGCTGATTTCTAAACAAAAAAAAAAAAAATCAGCAAATTGGCATGTATTCACTGTCACAGCTGTAAATAACATTCAGACAACTAAATGCCTACCCAGTACATGCCATTTTTTTAACTGATGTAACTTTTCTTTTGTAATACTTTCCACATCAGATTCTTATCAACTCATATTAACAAGGAATAGAAAGTATGAATCACTTACAGATGACACTGACTAGACGACCAAGGGAACCCACATTTTCCTTTGACCTGGGTACAAATGAATGGCATCAACAGCATATAATTACAGGCAGCTATAACAACATCTTCTAGGAAACTATGACCCTGGTACAACCTTTAGGATTTAACTAGGCAGGTGCCCAACCTCATTTTGTACCAACTACTTTTTCTGAGTGATGGGCAAAAGGTTCTACTTATGGAACTGTGTGATTCAAGTACTTAAAGAAAATCACATAAAATGTGATTTTAAAATGCAGCTGAGCATTGTGGAATGGTACAACTACATTAACAACAACTGATGGTTAGGAGATGTTACATTGTACAGAGGAATGACAAAGGTTGATGCAGAGTATCATGAAAGCTTGCAACACTGACTTACAGTACTGTGGCAGGCTAAACTAGACACTAAAATTAGCTCCCCCAGCAAGGGAATATGAAAAAATAATAATCTAGTAATTGAAGTTAAAAAGTCATTTCTTTTTTGATACTGCACCATTGCTTTGGGTTAGTGGTGAAGGTCTCAAAAAGACTGAAAATGAATGGAAACGAAAGATAAGGTTTAAGTGGCAGCAGACCTTGAAGAAATGTCTACTAGAAAGAATGAGAGCTTCTGAAGAGCAGCTTATGGCCACTCATAGTTCCATAGGATGATACTAGGCTATTAGCCCAGAGACCCTTATAAGCCTAGCCAAGAATTTCGCCCATTTTCCCACAAAGTCAGCACCTGTTTCCCCTATCCAGCAAGGATTCAGGTGGGAATCCCAGGGGTGTATTTTCTGTTTCCTATCCAGTCGTCCAGGCTCCTCTTAAAGGCGGCTCAAAAAATAAAACTTCAAAGAGATTTCAGAGGCTTAAAAAAATGGGCAAGTGAGTGTTAGTTGATAAGAGGACGATAATGGAGAACACTGGACAGAGCGTAACTCATATCTATGAATATGAATGTGAGTTATGCTCAGTGCAGAGCTCCCATTACTGCCTAGCACTCAACCTCTTGCCTCCAAAAACAATCATTCCTCTCAACTGTCCCTGATTTTCATGGTCGTCCCTGATTTTGACACAAATTTTAGCTCTGTCCCTCTTAATCCCTCCTAAAACTGGTCACTTTTAGAGGAAAGGCAAATAATTACCCTTAAATGACACTAATTAAAAATTATTGACTTCTTTTACTTCAGAAAATGTATATTAATTCACAGTGTCTTATTTTGTTAATGTTTCAAGTTAACAATACTAATATTTTAAAAGCGTCATTGACTGTCCCCGATTTTTTCCAAATTTGTCATGGACTCGTGTGTCACTGATTGGTTGAGCATTAAGAAAACAACCAAGAACACTTTTAAAAATATTAATAGTATTATCTTAAATGTTGACAATGTAAGATGATCTTAGTCTATAAATTATTGCAGTTATCCATTAAGTATAGTCCTCTACCTTTTCTCACACAGAAATAATTAGGAGAGAGAGTGCAACATTTTGAGAAAAAAACAGATAAGAGGTATGCTTGAAAAGGTGTGCACAAAAAGAAAGATTGCAACCTCAACTACGGATAAGCATTGTAACTGTAACTTCTAAATGCTGTGGGAAAGTTACCAAAGATTTGCAAATATAAAGGTTCAACGCAAATAATATGCATTGAAATATAACTAAACAAATCTACACAATATAGGACCTGCCAACCCTGAGATAATGGAGAAAGTACAGTTGTGTAAACTTACCATAAATGTAGATGTTCAAGTGTATTCACTATTGCAGTCATTACATTTGGGTAACCTGCTGGCAGGTGGCCCTCAGTCGGCCTGATTAAAAAAGTCTTGGGTCCTGCGTTGGTTGCTGTCCCTTCTTCCTTGACGTCAGGTCATCAGGGGTATAAAACATGCAGCCGACACCATTACATCAGTTTTTCTTTCCCCAGATGTCAGGTGCCCCCCCAAATGGGGAGCCAAATATTTAAGTAATTTAAAAACACAAAAATATATACCTCCAAACAAAGGCAAATACACCAAAAGGGCTTTTAAGTATAGTAAAGGAAAGTAGAGGTACAGTAAGAGAAAAACAGTGGGTTGGAGTGAGGGTATCCAGGACTGCAACAGTGAATACACTTGAACATCTACATTTATGGTAAGTGTACACAACTGTACTATGTTCTTCATGTTTCACTGTTGCAGTCATTACATTTGGGTAGATTCCCAAAGCTATGGTTGGGAGGATGGATTTATAGGTTCATAGGTAGGTAACTAGGCTATTGGCCCAAGGGCCTACGTAAGCCTAGCCAACAAGGTTCCCTGGCTTACGCCACCCAAGAAAGTTATTTTCCTGTGCCAATGTCGAGCAGAAACACAGAAGTGATCCCGGGGTGTATTTCCTATTTCCCATCCACTCATCAAGATTTTTCTTGAAGAGTGCTAATTGACATAGATGGGTTTTTACAGCATTAGGACCAGCTATAAGGCCCTGCAGGACTGCAGTGGCAAAGCCAGCTCTGGATTTAAAGAAGGATAAATGGTAATGTTTGGTGAACGTATGAACTGAGATCCAGGTACCAGCTTCTAGAATGTCTCTGGTAGAAACTCCTCTGAGAAAGGCTGTAGAAGAAGATGCAGCCCTGGTGGAATGAGATCTGATCCCCTGGGGGATAGTTTTACCATGGTGCGTATAGGAGAAACAAATACAATGGCTTATCCATTTGGAAATAGTCTGCTTTGAAATGGCCTTTCCCTCTGCCCCTGCAGCAAATGCCACCAAGTAGTTGTTCAGATCTTCTAAGAGATTTTGTCCTGTTTAAGAAAATTTAAGTTGTCTGTGTACATCCAATGAATGCAGAATCTGCTCCCCCTAGTTTTGTGGATTGGGAAAGAAAGTTGGCAAATGAATGGTCTGATTAACTGCCACAATGGATACCACCTTAGGCATGAAGGATGGATTGGTCCTGAGAGACACCCTGTCCGCATGAAATAAATGAAAGGCTCCACTGCCATAAGAGCCTGTAATTCGGAAATCCTTCTAGCTGAAATGACTGCTAAAAGGAAAGCTGTTTTCCAGGAGAGAAATTTTAAGTCTGCAGTAGCAGCTGGCTTGAAAGAAGGGAGAGTGAGTTTTTCCAATACAAAATTGAGGTCCCAGGCAGGGGTTGGAGCTCTCCTGGGTGGTCTTAAGTTTTTGGCCCCTCTGAGATACTGCTTTAGCAGAGGATGAGAGAAATAGGGAGGTTCTGTGTTGTAATGAGCTGAAATGGCTGAGGCATGGATTTTTATGGAAGAAAAGGACAGGCCGTTGTGAAGCATCTTAGTTAAGTATTGTAAAATCTGAGGAATACCGGGCACTACTGTGCTTGTCCCTTGTGACTGATTCCAGGCACAGAATCTTTTCCATTTTTCAGCATAGGATTTTCTAGTACTAGGTCTTCTTGCCCCCAAAATGACATCCATCACAGGTTTACTGAGGGATGTCACGGGTGAATTTAGGTGATTAACCACGCTGCAAGATTCAAAGTTTGGAGCCGAGTGCGCAGAATTTGGTTGTTCTGGTGAGACAGTAAGTAAGGTGTCTGAGGCAGGAGTCACGGTGGAAGGTGTGACACATTGCGCAGGAGTGGCTACCAGTGCTGGCGAGGCCAGTCTGGAGCAATCAAAATCATTTTTGTTTTGTCCTGTTTGACTTTTAATAGAACTTTGGAGAGCAGAGGGGGAAAAGCATAGACTGATAGGTTTTCCAGCTGAATGATAGAGCATCCACTTTCCAGGCCTTTTTGTGATGAGTTCTTGGGCAGAATTTGTCCAACTGATAGTTCTGGGGTGAGGCAAAAAGATCTATGTCTGGGCTCTCCCATTTGCATGTCAACATGTTGAAAACCCATGGTTCCAGCTTCCATTCGTGTGGGTTCATGAGATTTCTGCTTAGTTCGTCTGCCAGAGTATTCAGCTTTCCTGGCAGGAATTGATCTTGTAATTGTATATGATAGGTCAAGGCCGTGTTCCACAATGCCATGGCTAGTCTGCAAATGGGGTAGGAGTGTGTACCCCCCTGCTTGTTTATGTACCACATAACTGTGGTGTTGTCTGTCTTTATCATTAATTGTCCTGGATGAAGGTAGTCCTTGAAGGCTGTCAGTGCATTCTGTACAGCTAGCATCTCTTTTTGACTGATATGAAGGTGCATTTGATTTGGGCTCCATTTGCCCTGAATGCACTTCCCTGCCAGATGAGCCCTCCAAGCATAGTCTGATGCATCTGTAGTTAGGGTTTGGGCAGCAGAGGGTGGAGAGAATGGCAGTCCCTTGTTTTGGTGGCAGGCCTCTGCCCACCATAGGAACTCTAGTTGCAGGCAAGGTATGATAGGAATCATTGTTTCCAGGCTGTGACAATGTTGATTCCATAAACTTAAGTACCACTGAAGTTTCCTCATATGCAGTCTTGCATATGGAATTAGAAGAATGCAGGAGGCCATGAACCCCAAGGCTTGCAGAATTTGTCTTGCAGATAGCAGGGTTTTTTGTGGCTACCTGTTTGAAGTAAGTTACCAAATGAATTTGCTTTTCTGGCGTAAGGTAAGCCATCTGGGCAGTTGTATTCAAGCTTGCACCCAGGAATGTAATTTTTTGAGAGGGTACCAGTTGTGATTTCTTTTCGTTTATGGTGTACCCTAGACAAGTTAGAACCCTTTAGACAAATGGCAGATGTTTTAAAAGAGTGTCCTTGTTTTCTGCCTGAGTTTGACAATTGTCCAGATATGGATATATTTGAATATTTCTTTGCCTGCAAAATGCAATTACTGGAGCCAGGCACTTTGTGAAGACCCTGGGTGCAGTAGATAAGCCAAAGGGCAGTGCAGAGAACGGGTAATGCAAGTAACCTGCTTTAAAGCGGAGGTATCTTCTGCAAGATTCCCTGATTGGGAGATGCAGGTTAAGCCTCTTTTAAGTCTAGAGTTACCAACCAGGCATCTTTGCCTAGCATAGGAAGTAACTTGTTGAAAAGTCAGCATCTTGAATTCTGGAATGTCCAGAAATGTGTTTAGAGTAGATAAGTCCAGAATGGGACACCATGATTTGTCTTTTCTGGGTACCAGGAAAAGTCTTGAATAGAAACCTTGTCCCTTTTCCTCTTCTGGTACTGGTTGAATAGCCCATATGTTCATGAGGGACAGTACTTGTTTCTGGGCCTCTGCCCACTGATTTGGGGGCAGGTCTGGCCATCCGTTTGGGATTGGCAATGTGTGGAAATGAAATCTGTATCCCTGGGATACTATATTTAAAACCCATTTGTCCTGGGTTATAAGTTGCCAGTTTTTTGCATGAAGTGCCAGTTTTCCCCCCAAAGGGGCGGCTGAAAGGTAAGTGTTTGGTAAGTGTAAAGGGAAGTCATTGAGACTGCTTACCATAGGGAGGTGCCTTGTTGTTTCCAGATTTGGAGGAGGAGGCACCCCATTGTTTTGTTCTAAAAGTCCCTTGTGACTGAAATCTGGAGCCTTTGGAATGTCTGGGTTTGACTTGAGTGGCTCTCGAAGGAACTGGTAAGGATCAGTTCTTAGTAGGCCAGTGCCTACTAAATCTTGGAGGTTGCACTTGTAAGAAATATTTCACAGTTTGCATAGATTTAGCTTGATCTTCCAGCTTTAGGTATGTAAAGTTCCCCAAAAGAAAAATCCTCCAGGGGAGAAGCAGAAGGAATGGAATTGTCTGCATCCGAGTCCTGAATAAGTAGGTATAGACAAATACTGTTCATTAGAAGAGTCAGAAGAAATAGAATCCTGTTCAGAAGATTCACAATCAATGTCTTGCCTAGGCCTCTTAGAAGGGGGGAGGGGGGTTGGCTACCCCTGATCAGAGTAATTAAATCTTCAGCCATTTTGATCATTTGTTTTTTAGGCATAGAGGCCTGCACACGTGGCTCAGGCGTCTGTTTTTAGACATAGATTTAGATTTTGGCGTTAGTTTTGAAGATGGCGTTGGTCTAATGTACAAATGTGTTGGCCGGAAAACACCCTCAGAAGCCAGTGCTTGCACAGCAGTTCCGGACCCATCTAAGGTAGAGACATCCATGTGTTCCATAATTGAAGCATCTCGCGGCATACCGGACTCTGAATGGGTCTCAATAGAGGCCTGCAAATCAGAAGTAGCGGGTATCAGGGGCTGTGAAAGCACCTCACTGAGTACCGGCGAACTGGCGACTGGCTTAGGAAAAGTGTCAGTCAGTTTTGGACCTCGACGGCCTGTCGCTGTCTTTTTCTTTGCGTTTTTTAGGTATTCCGGTAGTCAGATTGCTAACCGACGACATTTCTGGATAATTAAAGCGAGAGCCAAAATATTTAGAAGCAAAAACATACCGACTTTTAATAGTACGTTGATTAAATTTAGCACAAAACTGACAGCAAGGTACGTTGTGGTCAGGGCCTAGGCAAGGAATACAGTACAAATGAAAATCCTTATGAGGTATTTGCTTCCCACAAGTAATGCAATTATTAATTTTTACTGACATCGGTAAGGAGCAAGAAAAAGTTTCCCCAACGGGCTACTTCACTTTTTAGTTGAAGACTTCAGTTCTGAAACTCGAAAATGAAAATTTCAGGAGTCGGCCGACCGGCACTTGCGAACTGCTTCTGCTTCAGGCACTGCGCGGCAAGAATGACTGATGTAATGGCGTCAGCTGCATGTTTTATACCCCTGACGACCTGACATCATGGAAGAAGGGACAGCAACCGACGCAGGACCCAAGACTTTGTTAATCAGGCCGACTGAGGGCAACCTGCCAGTAGATTACCCAAATGTAATGACTGCAACAGTGAAACAAGAAGAACATCACTGGACTGAAGTTGTGCCTTTGCAATCAAGATTTAAAATGCTTTTACAACTACATTTCTGCTGTAAAAATTCAACCACCACTCAGATACACTATTTCAGTCCAGTGTTCTCCATTATTGCCAGAAAGGGGAGGAATGAATTGTGCAATGGTCCAGTGACTTGCACGAGTGAATGTTGTGATGCAAGACAGAAAGAGGTCAAATATGGAGGTGAAGTGCAAAGAATCACAACAGACTAACCCCACATGCACTGATGCCAATGATATCACAGTATTTGATCCTTTGGAATTACTGCTTTACAAGCTGGCCTGCTCTCTCTACGATAGAGATGGTCAAGATCTCAAAAAGGAAAACAAGATGGAATAAAGGCAGACAGACAATAATGCAGTAGTTCCATGATGAGTATCGCTTGAGACAATTAAACTGGTAGGAAAAAAATTTGACTATGTTTTACCTATTGAGTTATAAATTACCTGTGCAAGAGACATTAGTTATAGGGAAGGGGTTAACCTTGATTCTGGCCAGTGACTGACACATTTCTGACTAGAAAACGTAATCTGAAACTTTTACTTCCAGATCAACATCAAGATGAGAAACTGTAAAAAAGCCTAATAGACTTGTTCCAAACAACCATCCTACTACAAAAATATCTGAAATGGCCTGTAAGGATGAAATAAATAAATTTAATGAGCCTAAGAAGCATGAGTTTTTCAATTTAACAGAGCAAGAACATATGGCTTTAAAAAAGCCTGACCAGGAACATGACATTGTTATAAAAGGGACATATAAAGGAGAGGGGGCACTGTCAATGTATAAAAACAAATATACTGAAGCTATGAGAGTAATGTTGAATGACAATGTCTACAAAGCAATTAGGTTAAAGTGGCAATGTTAATAGAAAATATAAATACACATTTAAAATATGCATTTGAATGATTATGTAGCTATAGAGAAAACAAACTTCTTTCATACAAAGACCCCTGTAATCCCCATGTTCTATGGTATACCTAAGAGACAGAGATTAGAAAAATTCTCCCATGAGACTTGGCTGTTTCAGGAAGAGGCTGGACAACTGAGTCTATTTCGATTTATTTGCAAAGAAAATTAACCAAAACAGTACAACAAATAGGTTATATATGTGATAATAAACATATTCTGAATAAGTTTAAATTTCTGGGAGAAACAAAATGTTCGTGGAAATTATATTTTTATTACAATAGGTGTAGATGCATCGTTTACATCAATACCGAATCAGCACAGTACTAAGTCATTCAGAGGGCATCTGAATGAACACACACCCTGGGATTCAATAAAGCCTACACTAAGTGTACACGATATGTAGTCAATAAAATTATCAAATTTTTTGTGCTTTCTAGTCACTCAGAAAGTCTGCGCTAAGTGTATATTTAGTCTACACTTTATGGTAACCTTTATGAATCTCTGCCAATATTTAAAGCTGCAAGAACATCAGTAGGAAAACTAAAGTTAGAAGAAGAAGGTGTGCATTACATCTATGTTGTCTGTTCACTTAAATCAGTGTACACTTAGTGCAGACTTTATTGAATCTGGCCCACAGTTTTTACTAATACACAGATTAACACCCTCTGCGAGCTAATGCAAATTATATTAGAAAAATCTATTCTTTTTTGATGACAAAATATTTTTACCAAAGCAGGGAAACCATGGTTACGACAGTACTGATATGGAGCCTGTTATAGGTTCATAGGTTGGTACTGGGCTATCTGCCCGAAGGCATATATTAGCCCAGCCACGTTGTGCGGTATTCACCGCCCCTTTAGTAGTTCCCTAGATCTTGTACTAGCAGCTAGTACCCTTGGCCCCTATCTAGTAGTGCTGTTGGTGTGATCCCCGGTGTGAACTTTCTGTTACCCATCCACTCATCAAGGTTCCTCTTGAAGAGTGACAGTGAGGGGCTCTGTCTTATGTAGATCGGGACCCTGTTCCATAGTAAGGGAAGTCTCTACGAAGGGAATCTATCCCTCCAGCATGTTCTACTCATTGTTGTGTTGAGGTTTATAACCCTAGAGGGTGTAGCTCGAGTAGATTTGGTTTTGCTAAGATGGAGCATGTTCAACAATTCTGGGTTGGACATGGCTCTGTACGTTAGACAGAGATCGCCTCTGAGAAAGCGGTATGCAACAGAGAACAGTCTTAGCTTTTTCAATCGTGCTGCATAGGGCAACTGTTTGAGACCAGTAATCCTCTTGGTTAGGTACCTCTGTGGCCTCTCCAGCTGCTGGAAATGTCTAGCCAGGTACACTCCAATTGGTGCATTGTACTCAATAATGGGTCTGATGAGGGAAGAGTAGAGGGGCACCATTACATCCTTAGATCTTGATGCGAACCCTTTCGTGGTCAGATGGGTCACACAGAAGGATTTTCTAACCCCTTTGGCAACATGATTATCAAAGGAAAGCTGACTATCTACTTGGGTTCCTAGATCCCTTATTTCTTCTTCAGATTTCAGGGGATTACCTCCTATGTTGTAGTTTGCGGGTACTCTGTTTTTTCCAAAGAGGATTACTACGCATTTTTTGGCATTTAGCTTGAGACCATGGCTTTGACACCATGTATAAGTCTCATTTAGGCCCTTCTGGAGGATGTCCATGTCTGCCGGAGACTCTATTATAGCACCCAGTTTGCAGTCATCCACAAACTTAGTCTTATGTAGTGGGTACTTAACCTTCTAAACTGTGCAGGAGAAGAAACAAGCTTCTCACCATACCTCTCAACTTAACTGTCCAGATTTTCACAGAATGCTCAGACTGTTCCCCCATATTTTTGGTCTGTTCCTCATAAAATTTGTGGTTTTCTAGATTTTGGAGGCAAATCAGTGAGGGTAGAATCCACTAAATAATAACAGACATTTGAGTATTAGACTTCATATTCTTCAGAAAATGCATGGAAACATAAGACCTTTTATTGTACCAATGTTTTATGCTTAAAAGAACAATATTTTAATTTTGCCCCCCCCCCCCCAATTATTTTTGGCTTTGTCCAGATTTTTTGTGCTAAGATTTTGAGAGCTATCCTTTCCACCCAGCCAATTAGGCATCCATTTGTTTGCTTGCTGTCAGTTAACAGGGTCGATGAAGTAGTCTGAAGACCCTTACCAGCCACAACATATACCCAAGGGCACATACCATCACTTCACAACTTTTATGAGCTGGCACACCACTGCACTGATGCAGACAGACAGCTTATACCTAATTCTTGGCCCAGGTATTTTGTTATGCAGTCCAAAACTTCTTGTCATCACTTGTAGAGAAAAATCAAAAAGTACAGGATACAAGAGTGTAAACATTAACATCCTGCAATTACATTCCCATAATGCTGTCAGAAATTGTGTTTGTTTTCATCTTGTTTGGAAAGTAAAATCATTTTAAAAAATCCTTTCCCCTCCTATTTTGTAATTTACTTCAGGTCTCCAATGCAAAGGCAGAATATGGTTAACAAAAGAGTCTCACATTTTAGTAAGTTACAGTTGTGTAAGATCTTGCCATAATGGTAGATGTCCTTCTCTTCCTGTTGCAGTATTCTTTACAATAGTAATCCCCTGCCAAGGGCAGCCTGATGTCCAGCCAGTATACCAAAGCCTTTAAGTTGCTTTAAAGTACTCTGTACGTTACAAATATGCTCCCTACGCATACCGTACGGCATAAAGGTGAAGTTCGGATGCACCATCCTCAGAACTGATAGCCCCAGCAGGAATGACAGTCCAAAAAAAAAAGAGGTAACCACTACATCCAGAAAAGAAAACAACCAGGAGGAAGGAGGGAGGAGGTGAATACTGCAACCGTGAACAGAAGGACATCTACTGTTACGGTAAGATCTTACACAACTGTACTCTATCCTTCCATTTCACTGTTGCAGTATTCTTTACAATAGAAAGAGTGCAAAAGCTCAGGAACAAGACAGGGAAGAGGATGAACAAACAGAGCTCTCTAGGAACCCATGAAGAAGGGCCATAGCAAAGCCAGCTCTAGCTCTGGATATCATATCCAACTTATACTGCTTGGTAAATGTATGCACAGAAGATTAGGTAGTTACCTCAAGAATAGAGTTAGTATCAAACCCTTTAAAAAAAACATCAGAAGAAGCCACAACCCTAGTAGAATGTGCCTTAACAGAAGAATAAAGGCTCTCGACATGGAAGGCATAACAATAAGAAATTAATTTAGAAATCCAAGTAGTAGCAGTTTGCTTGGAAACAGCCAAACCTAAGGATCTATGATGAAAGAAAACAAGGAGTTGGTCAGATTTATGAAAAGTCTTAGTCTTATTCAAATAAAATCTGAGTTGTCTATGCACATCCAAGGAGTGAAGCACATTTTCACTAGCAGATTGTAGAAAAGGGAAAAAGTGGGCAAATGAAAAGACTGATTAAGGACTGATTAAGAGACAAGTCAATTACCACCTTGGACATAAAGGGATTAGTATGAAGGGGCACTCTGTCCTTATGAAAAACTAAAAAAGGAGGATAAACCATAAGAGCTTAAAGCTCAGACACCCATCTGGCAGAAGTAAGGGCTAACAATAGTAGTCTTCCAGGAACAATACTGTAAAAAAGTTGAAGCTGCAGGCTCAAAAGGACCATGAGTCAATTTTTCTAAAACAAAATTAAGATCCTAGGGAGGAGGGGTAGACTTCCTGGGAGGTCTAATATGAAGGATGCCTTTAAGAAACTGTTTAGACTCGAATCTAAAAGCTAAAGGCCGACAAGCAGAGATGGCAGATAAGTGGACCTTAACAGAAGAATAAGCCAACCCAGCACTGAGAAATTCACACAGATAAGACAGAACCAAAGGAACATCTACAGAAAGTGGATCCAGGTTATGAGAAAAACATCAACCAGAAAACCTCTTCCATTCAGATAATGGGATTTCCTAGTAGTGAGCTTCCTGACCTCCTGCAGGACCCTAAGCATGTCCTCAGAAAAGGTGTCTATATGGAATCCAAATCCTATCACCCACAATATCAGTTGAAGAGTGGACAGGTAAGGATGGAGGAGAGCTCCCTCTTCTTTGGTGAGTAGATCCATCCTGTGAGCTAACTTGTGATGACTGTCTTTGGCTAAATGTAGAAGAAGAGGGAACCAGTGCTGTCTGGGCCAAAACAGAGTCACCAGCAAGATTTGAAAGCATCTTGTTATATTTTGAATTGGGCCTTTGGAATGAGGGAAAGGGGAGGTAAGGCATAAAGAAACATCCCCTTCCAGGAAGAGAGAGGTTTGTCCATCTTCCAGACAAGAGGACTGGGACAATGGGACAAAAAACAGGAAGTTGTCTGCTCAGAGAGGAGACAAAAAGATCTACTTGAGGAGTACCCTACTGGTGGACAATGTCCAGAAACAAATCCTTGTGCAGCATCCACTCAAGGATTGTGCTATGGACCCGCTCAGTGTGTCTGCCACAATTTTTCTGACCTGAGGAAGTATAAACAGTCTGAAGAGTCACCTGATACTGAATAGCTAGTTCCCACACTAGGAAGACAACCTGTGAAGGAGGCAAGATTTTATCCACCCTTGCTTGTTGACATACCACATCACTGTGGCATTGTCTGTAAATACCTCGAGAGCTCCCAGGGAGAATAGAGGGTGAAAAGCCTGAAGTGCCAGCAGAAGAGCTCTTATTTCCTTGGCATTGTTGTGGTCTTACCTTTGCTGAAGCAACCAAGGACTCTGCACCTTTAGAGAGTCGAAGGATGCTCCTCATCCCCAGTCTGAAGGATCTGTGAACAGCTCCTGAGATGGAAGAGGGAGTTGAAGGGGGAACCCTAGACTAAGAGTCAACTGCTGAATCTACCACTGAAATTCCAGCTTGAGACATGGAAGAGGAGGGACTAACAGGTCCAGGGGTTGAGAATACTGAAGCCAAACTAACTTTAGAAACACTGACGTTTTCTCATGGAGTTTGGCAAAAGGGAGCATAGGGATGGTGGAGGCCATAAAACCTACAACTCTCAGAAACTCCCTTGCTGTGATTAAGGCCAAAGGGAGAAGGGATGGAAAGAAGAAAACGAGAGTCAAGGCCTTGGGAGGAGGTAGAGATGCCAACAATGGAATAGTTTGGATCCTACACCCCAGAAATACATGAGCCTGTGAAGAAGTCAGAAAGGACTTTTGGAAATTTATAGCAAACCCCAGGCTTTGCATGAGGGAAAAGGAAAAGTGAAGATGCTACAGTAGAATCTCTGGAGAGGATGCTTGAAGCTGGAGATCGTCTAAGTATGGAAAGATATGTATCGCCCTTAGCCTGCAAAAAGCAATCACAGGAGTGAGGCATTTGGTGAATACCCCTGGGACAGCAGAAAGAGCAAAGGGCAAAGCAGAGAACTGAAATTGCCAGGAAGCAACAGAGAAACATAAAAACTTTCTGAAAAGGGGATGAATAGGAATGGGAAGATAAGCATCCTTGAGGTCCAGAGACACTAGAAAAGCCTGAGGAAACAACAGAGGAAACAAAGTCTGAAGGGACAACATCTGAAAGAAAGGTACCTTCAGAAAGGTGTTTAAACGAGAGAGGTCCAGAATGGGTCTCCAAGTGCCCTCTTTTCTGGGAATCAAAAACAGTCTGGAGTAAAACCCTCTCCTCCTTTGGGAAACCAACTTCCTGAGAAGTTCCCCGAGTCATCCTGAAGCATCCCTGGAAAGAAAACAAACTGTTCCTGAGGGGGCTGAGGAATGCCCATGAAAGGGGGAAGAGATTTCCAAACTATGTAATACCCTAGGTGGATAATGGACAGAACCCAAGAATCTTGAATAATCTTTAACCAAACTGGAAGAGAAAGGGAAAGATGAAAAGAAAGAGGAGTATGGCTGAGAAAAGGAAAGTGAGAAAGCACCTGGTTTGTCAGGAAAAGGAGATTTTTGTGTCACAGGAGTCTGGGTAGCTTTAGCAAGAGGAGCGCATTTACTCCCCTTTTTGTCCTTGGGAGCAGGGCAAGACTGCCTATGAACAAAAGCTGGTAGATTAAGAGTAATTACACTGAAATTTAGGAACAGGGGAAACAAAAAAAATAAGTTATGTACTCACCATAATGTTCTATCTTTGTTGTCCATCTCGCCTTTCATTCTTACATGTGGGTTTGGAGCCGATCCTCTGCTTCGACTCGGCCAATTACAGAAGCTCGAAATATCTAAGTTGGCTCGTGGCAAGGCAGGTATCCCATCATGCAGTGGTATCAATCCTCAGATCTTGTTTGCTGCTGACTGTAATAGAAAATAGTTATACTGTATCCTCAGGTAAAGGAGAAACAATAGTGAAAGGTCTCCAACATAAAGGAAAGAGCAAAAATAAGAAGTTATGTACCTACCATAACGTTCCATGTTAGTTGTCTCCTTCTCGCCTTCTTTCTTGCTGGATGGGTTCAGCTCCGACTCAGCCAATACTAAAGCTCGAGAGCTAATTCCACCGGCTCGAGGCTCCCCTATATCCCACAATGCTAGGCGGTAACTACTCAGATCTCGATTGATAGCTAAACCAAGCAGTTCTGGTCTCCATAGTATGGAGAAAAAAGAACCCACCTCTATATAAACCTGAATGTAAGCTACACAAACATAAAAGGGGGAATAGAGGTGGCAGAACATGTGGGAAGGAAACTCCAAAGGAAGATCCCAAAATTTCCTATCGGTCTGTCCAGGCTAGGGGGAAGGAGGGTGGGAAGCAAGAAAGAAGGCGAGAAGAAGACAACTAACATGAAACGTTATGGTAGGTACATAACTTCTTAATGTTAAGTTGTCAATCTCGCCTTCATTCTTGCTGGATGGGACCGCGTCCCTAGCACCTTATTCCAGGCGGCCTATCGGAACAGACTCTTGAGAACAGTGGAACCAAAGCTGGCACGGTTTCTGGAGGCCATATCCAATTTGTAATGTAAAATGAAGGTATGAGGAGAAGCCCAAGTGGCTGCTGCACAAATGGAATCTATAGGCAGCCTGTCCTGAAAAGCTACAGATGTAGCTAATGCCCTAGTTGAATGAGCTCTAGGTCTTGCAGGCAGTTTTTGATGTCTGATTTCATAAATGAAGGTAATTATAGAGGTAAGCCATCTTGAGAGGGACACCTTAGTAACTGGAAGGCCCAATTTCCCTTCCACATAAGACAGGAAAAGTTGATCAGATTTCCTGAACTGTTTAGTTCTGTCTAAATAATATCTAAGTTGGCAGTGAACATCTAGAAAATGTAACTTTTGTTCCGACCTGTTGGAATAGTCAGGGAAAAATACTGGGAAATCAATCATTTGGTTCAGATTTGTCTCAGAGGAAACTTTAGGTAGGAAGGACGGATTAGTCCGGAGGGACACCCTATCTTTGTGGAAAACTAAGTAAGGACGACGACTGCACAGAGCATGAAGTTCAGATACCCTTCTAGCTGAAGTTATGGCTACTAGAAAAAGTGTTTACTATGAGAGCAGCTTAAGAGGGCATGAAGCCGCTGGTTCGAAGGGGGGGAGGATCAAGGATGCCAGAACCAAATTCAAGTCCCATTGAGGTGGGGGATCTTTGATTGGGGGCTTGAGCAGAAAAATACCTCTTAAAAAGGCTTTGCAGAGCTTATGGGACATGATACTGGAGTCTGAGACTCCTACATGAAAATTAGATATAGCAGCTAGTTGTACTCTAATGGTAGATGAAGAGGAGCCTAAATGGAAGAGCTCTGCCAGAAAGTCTAGGATAGACTGGATAGGTGCAGTGAATGGGTCTATATTCTTTGATGCTGCCCAGAAGGAAAATGTTTCCATTTACTATTATAAATCTTCCTGGTAGAAGATTTGAGAGAGGCTATCAGGATGTTCCGGACCGAATGAGAGATTGAGGGAAGCCTGGCTAGGGTAGGAATTGGAGAAACCATGCTGTGAGGTTGAGAGAATGAAGGGAGTGGTGAAGATGGCCCAACTGGTGGGTCAACAGATCTGGCACCGGGTCCAGATGCCACGGCTGCTCCAATAGGTAATGATGGAGGAACGGAAACCATATCTGTCGAGGCAAGTAAGGGGCAATGAGGATCATAGTAACTCTCAAGGCAATAGCTTTCTGAATTAATTGAGATATCAGTGGAAAAGGGGGAAAAGCATATAGAAGTCCCCGGGGCCAATCATGGACTAGAGCGTCTCTGGTGGGATGACCTGGTAACAGGAAGAGAGTGAAGAAGTCGTGACACTTGCTGTTTTGGGGAGTAGCAAAAAGATTGCATCAAGGCTGGCCCCATCTTTGGAAGACTACTTCCAGCACTGATTTCTTCAGAGACCACTCGTGGGGCATCAGAATGGCCCTGCTCAACTTGTCCGCAATCACGTTGGACTTCCCGGGAATATGCGTTGCTATCAGAAAACGCCCACTGCCAAAGTCTGAGTGCCTCTCGACATAAGGGGTAGGATCTGGTTCCGCCCTGTTTGTTGATGTACCACACTACGGACATGTTGTCCGTCTGAATTGCAATAGTCCCCGTGGGAAGAGAGTCCTGAAGGGCTTGCAACACTAAAAGCACTGCTCTCATCTCTAAGACATTTATGTGCAAGTGGCACTCGAAAGGTTGCCATGTGCCCAGGACTGTCCTGCCCTGATAATGTCCCCCCCACCCGATCAGGGAGGCATCCGTTGTCACCGTGGCGACTGAGGGGGTGGGAGGAATGAAAGGTCTGCCTTGGAGAACTGGAGGTGATGTGATCCACCAAGACAGGTGATTCTTGCATGATTGAGTTTTTAATATGATGTGAAACATCGGGAGCTGTTGGAAGGACCATTGAGGAAACAGCATCCATTGGAGGATCCTCAAGTGGAAACGAGCTAAGGGGAGAAGGGTGACAGTAGCTGCCATGAGTCCTAATACCTTCAAGACTACCCTGGCTTTGATCTTGTTGCATTGTAGTAGAAGGTAAACTTGTTTGCGGATATCTAACACTCTTTGCTCTGTAAGTCTGGCGGAAAGATTGAGTGTGTCTAAGGTGTCGCCTATAAAGGTAATAGATTGACAAGGCAGATTTTTCGAAATTTACTGAAATGCCTAGAGCTTGGCAAGTTTGGATGGTGAAGTCTCTGGCTAGAAGCAGTTGATGTCTGGTGGTGGCAGTAAGGAGCCAGTCGTCTAAATATGGAAACACCTGGAATCCTTGACGTCTCAAGTGAGCCGCGACCACTGCCATGCATTTGGTAAACACTCGGGGGGCTGTAGTGAGACCAAAGGGCAGGGCTCTGAACTGGTAGTGACTGGCTCCCAGCCTGAAGCGGAGAAACCTCCTGGAGCATCTGTGCATTTTGATGTGGTAGTACGCATCCTGAAGGTCTATTAAGCACATCCAATTGTCCTGACCCAAGAAGGGTAGAATGGACTGTAGTGTGACCATCTGGAATTTTGTTTTTTTGATATAATTGTTTAACTTGCTGAGATCCAGTATAGGTCTCCAGTCCCCTGTTTTTTTTGGTACCAAAAAGAATTTGGAGTACATTCCGGATCCTTGCTGGTCTGCTGGGACTGACTGGATAGCTCTTTTTGATAGCAGCTTTGATATTTCTAGTGCTGCTTGTTCCCTTAGACTGGGTGGAACGTCTGGAAGGGATCCTTTGGGTTGGGAAGGGGTGTGAATAAAGGGAATTTTGTAACCCTTGGATATGATTGACTGTACCCATTTGTCTTGGGTGAGGGAAAGCCAGGCTTTTGGGTACAGTGATAATCTTCCCCCGACTGCCTCCGAAGGTGGACAGCCGGGGCAGCTCCTCGGGGATGCTGAAAGGGTTTATCAGGGAAAGTTTCTCTGCTACCCTGGTTTTGCGGACCTCCTCTGCCTCTAGGGCGGCGTCTATTGTTGTTCCCCCCTCTGCCTCTAGAGGGGAATCGACCTTGTGTGTCAGATGAGACTCCCTGAGGCTTGCGGAACCACATTTTTCCTCCCCTCTGACCTTTTGGATAAGGTCTAGAAGGGGTAGAAAAATGGACTCCCACGGCAGAGAGAGTCTTACCTTCCACCTCGCACCTATTCAATGTATCCTTCACCTGAGGACCAAACAATGTTGAGCCATCAAAGGGGGAATTGGTGAAGGATGCCTTGAAAGGGTCTGCAAAATTGCAAAGCCACATCCAGGCGTGACATTGTAAAGCTACACCTGTGCCTGCGGCCCTACTCGCCCCATCAGCAGCGTATGAGATAAGCCGCATGGAGGAGTTAACAATCGAATTCAGGGTTGCCAACTGGAAGTTCATTTTGTCTTGGAACCCCTCAGCTGTTGGATCCTGTATAGCCTCACCCATATCTTTGAGCAAATCTCTCTGGAGACGGGTGAAGTGACACAAATAGCTCAGCGACCGCATTGAGAAGGTCGCTGAGGAAAACATCCGCTTACCGTACCTGTCCATGGTCCTAGACTCCTTATTAGGAGGATGGACAGGTACCGAAGGATCGGCCAGCTCCTTCTTAGTGGCTGCGGCCACCACCATAGCATCAACAGAGACACCTTTTGATAGAAAGTCTTTGTCCTTAGGGGCAGTAATAAATTTTGACAGCCTCCTTGGGGTAGGTTCCACTGAATCAGGGGCCGTCCAAGCCTTTCTTGCCACCACTTCAATAAGGGGGTCAAAGGGAGGGGACACCCAGGAGGTGGAAGGGCGAGAGCCAAACGCCTCAAGGTAAACTGACTTGTCCTCTGAAGGGTTAAGGGCAGGCCAGTTCCCCCCTCTGTTTCAGGATTTCAAGGATGTCAGCAAAGGAGACATCCTCAGAGGGGGATTGAGGGGAACCTTCAGATTCCTCCAAGTCAGTGTCAGAGGTGACAGACTCAGGGGAGTCAATGTGCTTCCTCTTGCACTGTCTCTTCCGAGGGGGTTCTCCTACCGGATCAGGAGAGGCCTCGGAAGAGGAGGAAATTCCCAATGGGGAAACCTGAGGAGCTGGCTCTCTGCGGTCTGCTACAAGGGGATGGGTAGAAATCACCGCAGGCACTGAAGAGGGAGGAGCTGACGGAGCCGACTGTGGGGTAGACACTGGGTCTAGCACGCTCCGCATGACCTCGAAGGCACCCCTATCATGTAAGGCCGGAGGTCCCCGCTCCAAGGAGACAAGGACCCCCCCCCCCGGCGCTAACAGGGACGGCTCTGAGGCCGATGTCGGAGCCGAACTCACCAGCGCCGACGCTCCGAGAGGGAGAACGGGGTCGGACAAGGGTCCGATGCCACTCGCCCCCTCGGAGCCGACGAGGGAAGCCCAGTGCCAAGATCCCTCCAATGAGGAAATCGGAGCAAACAGAGCCGAAAGGAAAGGTATCGGCTCCGAAGCACCGACAGCCATGGCCCCCTCGGAGCCGACGAGGGAAGCCCGGTGCCAAGATCCCTCCAATGAGGAAATCGGAGCAGACAGAGCCGAAAGGAAAGGTATCGGCTCCGAAGCACCGACAGCCATGGCTCCAATGAGCCCCGGCTCCGAACTCAAATGAGTCGGAGTAGGAATAAAATCAGGGATGGAAATAGCCGCTGACTGTTGAGTAGGGCTATGCAGCATTTGGGCCAGTGCCTCGGACTTGAGAAGTCTACTCACCACCCTTTGTAAATCATGGTCGGACAGCCTGGAGGACCGAGAGGAGTGAGACCTATGGCTCCATTCTGATAAAAGAGGAGATCCCGGCACCGAATGTATGGAGCCGATGGAAGGGGACCTAGACCTCTTCTTAGCAGGTGGCTCCGATAAGCCTATCGGAGCCGACTGAGTCTTGTCAACCTCGGCTCCAGCAGGAGCCGAGGTGATAGTATGAGATTTGGAAACATCGGCTCCAGCCTGAGCCGATGTCGAAGCCGATCTAATGCTTCCAGGGGACAGTTCAGAAACTGGAGCCGACTGTCTGGAAGTCTTAGAAGGCTTCCCCGACACAGACTGAGTCGGGGGGGCCTTCAGGCTTTAACAAGCCACGCAAAATCAATTTATTTTTGCGTTCCTGCAGGACTCTAGGGCTGAATGCATGGCATACAGCACATGAGTCCTGCAGGTGCAAAGGTCCCAGGCAATATACACAAGAAGTGTGACCGTCTGTCAGAGACATTTTCTGACAGCACAAACCACACTTCTTGAAGCCTGAGACCTTGGGAGTCTTTAGACATCGTAACTTAGAGTGAAAACACAAGCACAACACACAAACACACCCTTAAGCAAAAAATAAAAATTCAGTCACACTGAAGGACTAGGGGAAGGAGAGGGAGAGGGCCAAAGGCCTAAAAGTTAAGAAGGGAATAAAAAAGGGATTTCAGACACTAGAGGGGGACCCGATTTAAACTACTGAAATACTATAAATAAAACTATGGTAAAGGGAAAAAAATTAGAGGTTGAAATAGAAGTTTCTAATTAGAAAACGTACTAACCTGCCAGAGCCGGTAGAAGAAGCACCTCGTCAGCTAAGCGGCAAACGAGATCGGGTAGTTACCGCCTAGCATTGTGGGATATAGTGGAGCCTCGAGCCGGTGGAATTACCTCTTGAGCTTTAGTATTGGCCGAGTCAGAGCCGAGGTTCGGCTCCGAACCCATCCAGTAAGAATGAAGGCGAGATTGACAACTTAACATCTGTTCTTACCAGGTCCTCTAGGATTATATGGACAGGGGTAGGTGGGTTCGTAAGAATGAAGGGCGAGATGGACAACAAACAGAACGTTATGGTGAGTACATAACTCCTTTACGTTATGTTGTCCTATCTTGCCTTCATTCTTACATGTGGGACAGCATCCCTAGCACCTTTTTCTTGAGTGGCTCATGGGAATACACTCTTAAGCACTGTTGAACCAAAGGAAGCTCTGTCCCTGGAGGCCAAATCAACTTTGTAATCGGTGATAAAAGTATGTGAGCTTGCCCAAGTGGTGACTGCACAAATACTGTCCACTGAAATTCTGGCTTGAAAGGCAGTGGATTTTGCTACTGACCTGGTTGAGTGACCTCTAACTTTGAAGGGGAGTTCCTTGTTATTGTAGGAGTATATAAAAGTTATGCAATTAGAAAGCCAATTAGATAATGTGATTTTAGAGACTGGCATATCTTTTCTTGCCTCTGAAAAGGAAATGAACTGAAATGACTTCCAGAATTCTTTAGTTCTGTGGAGACAGAACTTAAGTTGTCTATGCACTTCAAGTCGATGAAGTCTATATTCTCCCTTGTTGATATGGTTAGCGAAGAACAATGGAATCTCAATAGATTGGTTAATATTAGATTGAGGGCAAATCTTAGGGACAAAGGACTGGTTAGTTCAGAGCGAAACCCTGTCTTTATGGAAAATCAAACAGGGCGGTTTGACTGAGTGCTTGTAGCTCTGGAACTCTTCCAGCTGAGGTTATAGCTACCAGAAAAATTGGTTTCCAAGAGAGGAACTTTAGATCACATGTGGAAGAAGGTTCAAAGGGTGGTGAGGTTAAGTGCAATAGGACAAAGTTTAAGTCCCAGGGAGGGACAGGTTCTTTAAATGGAGGTCTCAATAAGGAATTGCCTTTTAAAAATGCTTTACACAGTCTATGTGCCATCAAGTTAGGTGTATGCTACCCTAAGTGAAAACTGGAGATAGCTGCTAGCTGGACTTTTAATTGTAGCAGCGGCTTACCCTTGTTGGAAGATTTCTGAAAGAAAATCCAAATTGAAGAAATTAGGGCAGTGAAGGGGTCTATGTTTCTGGTCTGCGCCTAGAAAGAAAATCTTTTCCATTTACTAGTATACAGTTTCCTGGAAGAAACCTTGTGAGAGGATATTAAAATGTGTTTTACTGCTGGAGTGAAATCCTGAAGCCTGACTAAAGCTGGAAGTGGAGCAGCCAAGCTGTCAAGTTAAGGGTGTGGAGAGAAGGATGGAGCATTCCTGACATATGTGTAAGCAGGTCTGGAACTGGATCCAGGATGCATGGATCCTCCAGCAGATGAGGCCAGAGAAAGGGGAACCAAATCTGATGAAACCAATATGGAGCAATGAGAATCATCTTGCTTCCCAAAGATTTTGCTTTCTGAATGACTTTTGATATGAGGGGAGATGGGGGAAAAGCATAAAGAAGTCCCAAGGGCCAATTGTGAACAAGTGCTTCTTCTCAGTGTCTCCCCCAGAGGGGGGATTAGGGCAAAGTAGCTGCTGTATTTGGCATTCATAGGAGTGACAAAAAGATCGCAGCAAGGCTGGCCCCATTTGCAGAAGATCTCTTCCGCTATGTTCTAATTCAGAGACCACTCATGAGGCATCAATATCGTCCTGCTGAGCTTGTTGGCTATCACATTGGACTTTCCTAGGATGTGCATTGCTACTAGAAAGCATTGGGAAGAGATTGCCCACTGCCAAACCCTCAGAGCCTCTCGACAAAGAGGGTATGATCTGGCTCTCCTCTGTTTGTTTATATACCATACCACTGACATATTGTCTGACTGGATTGCAATCGTCCCTAGAGGAAGTGAGCTGTGAAGTGCTTGCAACGTCAGAGGTACTGCTCTCATCTCTAGAACACTGATGTGCAAATGGGCCTCGTGTTCTTGCTATATGCCTTGGACTGTCTTTCCCAGGTAACCCCCCACACACACACACACCCTATATGGGAAGCATCAGTGGTCACAGTGGTAACAGGATGATGTGGAACAAATGGTTTCCTGATGGTTAACTCGGAGTGAATCCACCAATGAAAATCCTTCTTGCAAATTTCTGTTACTATGATTAGGTGAGATAGAGGAAGTTCCTGAAGCGACCACTGGGAGAATAGTAACCACTGTAGAATTCTCATATGCATCCTGTCTAAGGGAATGAGGGTTATGGTTGAGGCCATTGTTCCCAGTAGTTTGAGCACTGTCTTTGCCTTGACCTTGTGTTTGGGAAGAAGAAGCAATATTTGCTGTTTGAGATTCGCAATTCTGTCGTGGAAAGGTACGCCATCATCAAAACAATGTCTGTTTCTGTGCTTATAAAGGTAATATGCTAACACGGCAACAAAGCAGATTTTTGCAAGTTTATTGTAATGCCTAGCTGAACATAAATTTGTAGGGTCATGTCTCTGGCCTGTTGAAGTAGATGCTGGTGGCAGTTAGGAGCCAGTTGCCCAGGTACGGAAACACTCGGAAGTGAGCCGTTACTACTGCCATGCATTTGGTGAACACTCTGGGGGCTGTAGTGAGACCAAAGGGCAGAGCACAAAACTGATAGTGACTGGCTCCCAGCCTGAAGCGTAAGTGGCTCCTCGATGCTTTGTCCATTTTTATGTGGTAGTACGCATCTTGGAGGTCTATCAAGCACATCCAATTGTCTTTCCCTAAAAGGGGAACTACCGACTGCAGTGTCACCATTCGGAACTTGGACTTCTTTACTGATTCATTTAGTTTGCTGAGATCCAGTATGGGCCTCCAAGTCCCCTGTTCTTTTTGGTGCTAAAAAGAATCTTGAATAGGTTCCAAATCCTATTTGGTCTGCGGGTATGGTTTGGATGACTCTTTTGTTTCGCAACATTTGGATTTCTATGGTTGCTTGATCCCCGAGATTGGGTGGAACATCCGAGATTTTTCTGGTTCGAGGAGGGGGTTAGGAAAAGGGTATGGAGTATCCTCTGGATATTATGTTTTTTACCCACTTGTCTTTTGTGATATCGTGCCAGGCTTCTGGGTACAAAGATAAATGTCCCCCGACTGGCTCTAGAGTAGCACAGTCGAGTCTCCTTTCAGGACCACTGATAGGGACATCCGCAAAAGGAATCACGGTTGCCCTGGTTTTGCAGACCCCCTCTGCCTCTAGGATGGCATCTACCATTATTTCCTCCCCTCTGCTCATGGGGAAGGAATCACCTTGTGCATCTGGGAAAAATCCCTGGGATTTCTTGAACCAAATCTTCCCACCTTTCTGCCTTTAGGGTAGGGTCTTGAAGAAAAGGAAAAATGTACTCCAACGGCAGAGAGAGTTTTCACTTCCTGCTTGCATCTTGTGAGAGTATCCTTAACTTTTGGTCGAAAAACTAAGAAACCGTCAAAAGGGGTATTAGTGAAGGTAGACTTAAAGGGTTCCGCAAAGTTACACAAGCGCATCCCGAAGTGTCTCTTCAGGGAAACTCCTGAACCCGCTTCCCTACTTGCTCCATCTGCTGCATATGATATCAGTCTCATGGAGGAATTCACTATGGAGTTTAAGGTGCATAACTGAGCGGTAACCTTTTCTGGTACCCCCGCAGTTGAAGAACCTTGTAGAGTATCTCCTAGCTGCTTCAGGAGAGATCTCTGAAGCCTTGTAAAATGGCCAATATGCTTCAGCGCTCTAAGGGTAAAAGCCGCTGGAAAAAAACACGCTTCCCATAGCTGTCCATCATTTGAGACTCTTTGTTCGGTGGATGGATAGATGAGGATGTCTCTGCAAGCTCCTTCTTGGCGGCGGCTGCTGCCACCACCATAGCAACTACTGGCACACCTTTTTTCAAGAAATCCTTTTCCTTGGGGGCTGACAGAAACTTGTTTGGCTTCCTAGGGACTGGCTCCATGGTGTCAGGTGATTCCCACACCTTTTGACTGACCAAGTTCATGAGCTCGTCGAAAGGCGGAGACAGCCAAGAGGCTGAAGGTTGAGATCTGAAAGTTTTCAGGTACACCGACTCATCAGAAGGGGTAATGGTAGTCCAGCTGCCTCTCTGTTTTAGGATCTCAAGGATATCCATAAAGAAGATATCACCAGAGGACGACTGTGGGGACCCTTCTAACTCCTTGAGGTCAGTGTCAGAGGTGACAGACTCATCAGAGGAGTCTACATGCATCTTCTTGCATGTTTTCTTCTGATGGGGCTCCTCAGAAGGGTATTCTGGAGAGGTCTCGGAAGATTGGGGAGCACCCAGAGGGTGTTCCTGAGGCTGCGGATCTCTGCTGTCCTGTGGATAGGGTGGCGCCAAGACAGAGGCCGGTGATTTTAGGGGAAGAACTTCAACATCCTTGCATAGAGCTGTAGATTTGGCCAGCACACTCATCAGCTCGAAAGCAGACTCCCCGGGTTCCGAAGACACCACCGGTTCTCGAAGAAGCAGAGGTAGCTCCCATTCCAGGGAGATCGACTCAGAAGCCGATGTATGAGCCGAGCACAGGCAAGCCGACACACCGAGAGGTAGACTCGGAACTGAAGAGGCTCTGGTCCGAGAATTTCCCTCGGGGCCAACTGATGAACTTCAGCTCCTAGACACTACGGACGGCACAGAGAGTGTCGGAGCAGATATCGGTTCCGTTAAGGCCTCATGGGGTGCTGGAGCCAAAGGTTCTATTGCAAGCAGTACTGGATATTCTGGCTCTGATAGACCGGAATGGCTCAGAGGAGGAACAGTAGTGGATGACAAAGATTTGGACAGCTGTGAGGCCAGTTGGGCAGGAGCCAAGAGCAAATTTGCCAGCCCCAGCACCTTTAAGAGTCTGCGCACCACCCTCTCCACATCTTCATCCGATAGGCTCCTAGAGGAACTGGAGGAAAGGGTTGGACAGCGAGATCTTTGAAAAATAGGTGATCTCAGAGTAGGGGAAACCGGTGGAGTATCTGTTAACCGGCTCTGAGCTAAAGAATCCTTTTTCAGCTCCGAAGTACTTGGGGTCGATATAGGCATGTCAATTGTAATAACCTCAATCGGTTCTGAAGGCAGTGGAGTCGATGAGGTGGGAGTCTTGATAGTTTTTGAAATTTTCTCAGGCGGTCCAAATTTCTCAGAAGACACTGGAGATGGCCTTTTCACAGTCTTTTCTTTCCTGCTAGAGGGAGACTTTGTAGATTGTGAGGAACAACTACCACCTGAATCTTCCTCAAAGGGTGGTTTCAGGAGACCTTTCAAAATCAATTTGTTTTTCCTTTCTTGAAGGAGTCTTGAGCTAAAACAGTAACAAAAAGTACAAGTCTCTTGTAAGCGAATAGCCCCAAACAGTAGACACATACACTATGCCTGTCCGTTATGGACATTTTCTGAGAACATTTTTGACATTTTTTTAAAACCTGAAGGTTTATGATCCTTCTCTTTCAACTCCTTAGACATAATTGCACACTGTACCAAAGGCAGCAAAAAACTGTATAAGGTAGAAAAAAGGGATTAGTTAGGTCCTCTAATTAAAACAGAGCCTAACTATTGGAGAGAAGAGAGATAACACACCACACCAAATAATAAATGCCAATGAGAGGACTAGGTCCCAACTTAAACAGGTCTAGCCCTGTCATGAACAGGAAGGGAGTACACCACACTATAAAACGAAAGGTCAAGATTAACAGAGGACTAGGTCCTCTAACTTAAACAGGCCTAGCCTTGCCAAGAACGGGAAGGAAACGCACCACACTAAGAGAGAAAAGGCAAGGTTACTAGAGGACTAGGTCCTCTAACTTAAATGGGCCTAGCCCTTGGAAACAATTAACTAAGTTACCTAAGCCTAGAAAAACAAACACAGGCAGAAGGCTAATATCAAAAGAAACAAACTAAAATACAGTAAGTCCTGTAATGCAAATAAACGCTATCAAAACCAGTAAACAGCTGACAAAGGAGCTCAACAGCAAATACTAAATATAAATAATCTAACTACCACTACAGGATACCGACAAACAGGCCTGCGGAAAAAACGTCAGCCAAACAGCTGACAAACCAGCGACAACTATTTAACAATAAACTATTATCTAAATAAGAGTATTCTAACTATATTCTAAGTAACAGTATTCTAACAATATTCAAACCAACTAACTAAGAAAAACAAGCTATAAATATATAAAAATACAGAAGGAAAGTTTAACTTAGCCACAGCCAAGAAGAGCACTTCTGAACTTGTAAAGTGGCAAACGAGATCTGGGGATTGATACCACTGCATGATGGGATACCTACCTTGCTAAGAGCCAACTTAGAGACTTCGAGCTTCTGCAATCGGCCGAGTCAGAGCTAAGGATCGGCTCTGAACCCACATGTAAGAATGAAGGCGAGATAGAACAACATAACATCCATGTTTAAGTTCCAGCAAAGCCTTGCCCTTATCTTAAAGGGGGTTTCATAGGTTTATACTAGGCTAACTGCCCTAGGGCATTTATAAGCCTAGCCCAAAGTTATGTGGCTCACGCCGCCCCTTATGTTAGAAATACTGTGCCCATTAGTTTGTTGTGCCTCTGTCCAGTAGTGACACAGAGATGATTCCCGGGGTAAACCTACCATCTCCCAACCACCGGTCAAGATTTCTCTTGAACAGAGCCAGCGAGGTGCTCTGCCTCACATGGACCGGGATTTTATTCCACAGCATGGGGAGTCTCTGGGTGATAAATCTATCCCTCCAGCACGTCCTATTTATATCCGTGCTAAGGTTTAAGTCTCTTGCGCTAGTGGTTTTGGTGGATTTGGATTTTTTGAGGTGGAGCATGTCCATTAATTCCGGGTTGGTCATGGCCTTGTATGTCAGGCACAGGTCACCTCTGAGCAGACGGTATGCAACTGAATAGAGTTGGAGTTTCTTCAGTCTGGCAGCATATGACAGGTTTTGGAGTCCCTTTATCCTTTTGGTGAGGAACTTTGGGGGTCTCTCCAACTGCTGCAGGTGTCGGATGAGATACATCCCGAATGGGGCATTGTACTCGATCATTGGTCTGATAAGTGAAGAGTGCAGGGGAACAATGACCTCACTTGATCTGGATGTGAATCCCTTCATGATCAGGTGGGCAATGTAGAAGGTCTTTCGAACCACTTTAGCAACGTGAGCGTCAAACGAGAGGCCACTGTCAACCTGGGTCCCCAGGTCCCTGATAACCTCTTCTGTGCTTAGTGGGTTGCCACCTATATGGCAGCTTGGGGTTACCTTGTTTTTCCCGAAGGGTATGACTATACACTTTTTTGCGTTTAACTTCAGGCCATGGCTCTGGCACCAGCTATCAGTTTCCGTGAGCCCCTCTGAAGGATGTCTGTGTCCGATGTACTATCCACTATGGCACCCAGTTTGCAGTCATCCGCAAACTTTGTCAGCCATAGTCCTCCTATGTTTGCCTGTACTTCTGAGAAGTAGATGCCGAACAATAGGGGGCCAAGGACTGAGCCCTGTGGGACTCCACTTGTAACCGGCTTGGAGTCTGACATGGCTCCAGCAACTCTGACCCTGTGGGTTCTGTCCTTTAGCCAGTTTGCAACCCATCTTGTGACATATGGGTTTACATTTAAGCTGGTAAGTTTCTCTATAATACCAGAGTGGGGTATTGTGGCGAAAGCTTTTGCAAGGTCAAGGTAGGCTGTATGGACTGCTTTTCCCTCATCACTGGCCTTGGTGACTGTTTCGAAGAAGTCGACCAAGTTCAAAAAGCAAGATCTTCCCTTGACAAAGCCAAACTGGGTTGGGTCCAAGGTCTGCAAGTCCCCTATGTCCTTGTTTATGAGTTTCATTATGATCCTCTCCATAGCTTTGCAGACCAGGCTTGTTAAGCTTATGGGGCGGTAATTACCAGGGTCCGTAGAGGCACCGCCTTTGTGGAGTGGGACCACAGTTGCCGTACGCCACTCCTTGGGCACATATCCTGTGGTGAGGCTAAGATTAAACAGCTGCCTTATGTGCGGGTTTAGTTCTTCATTGAGTTCATGTAGCACACAGCCGGGGACCCCATCCGGTCCCATTGATGCTGTGTTTTTAGCTTTAGAGAGAGCAGCTTTCACCTGCGCATATGAGCTGTCTGGGAGGCTACTCTCAGTTGGGATAGTTATCTCTCCTTTTGGGGGGGAGAAGGGGGTGAAGTTTGCGCTGAACCTGTCTGCCAGTATGTTGGCAATGTCTGTGGGTTCAGTGATTTTTGTATCATTTTGGACTAATTCTGAGCATATCTGGGAGTTTCCACCCAAGTTTCTGACATAGCTGAAGAAGGCCTTATGATTGTCTTTTGAATCTATGGCAATTTTTCTCTCAAAGTTGGCCTTGGATGATTTTATGAGGGATTGTAGTTTCTTGCTAGTGCTGATCAAAGATGCCTTCCCTTTAAATCCCCAGTAGCTGCGCCAAATACGCGTTTGTTATCCAGAGGAGCATCTATCAACTTAGACTTAATATCATCAAGCAAAGGTTGAAGCAGAAGCCAGGAATACATCCTCATCACAGAACCAAAAGCAGCAGCTCTGGAAAAGCATCTGCTGCATCATAACTGCACTTAACAGAATGGCGAACCACCTGAGAAGAGGTCCCCAACAAAGAGAGAGCAGAAGTCTCCCTTTCACAATCAGGAACGTCAGAAATTACCTGACAGGCCTGAGAAAGAAGAGTCAAAATGTATCTGGACATATGGGTCTGATAAGTGACAACTCTAAAAGCCAAGGAAGCAGAAGTATAAACCTTCTTGCCTAGCCATTCCATAGTCCTGCTGTCTTTATCTGAAGGCAAAAACTTTGTTGAGGGCAACAGTTGAGATGGCTTGTCAGACACCACAGACTACACAGAGGGGTCAGATGAAGGACATCTATATAGGAATTTGCAATCCTTATGCACCCTATAAAACTGGTCAGTTTTTTTGGGAGCAGAGGACAGGGAATCTGGAGCCTAAAATACAGTAGAAAAAGCATCCAATAAAGGAGCCAAAACAGGAGGTCCAACAGAAGGCCTGGGAGACTCCATTTGCAAAAGATCATAGTGCCTCTTCTGCACCTCAGAAACCTGGCACAATCACACTTAAAAAATTCCATCATCCTGGAAATTGTGTCCCCAAAAGAAATCTCAAATGGAGTGTCAGGACTAGTGGACTCCTCCTGTTCCTCAGAACCATAATCTAAAGGAGAAGGAATCCGGGATAAATAAGCAAGGGATTTCTCATCTGAATCCACCTCTTCCTCAGAGGAATCCTGTTCTCCCTAGGCCTTTTTAGAAGAGTTGTGGACCAAGGTGGAACAGGAACATAAACTCCTTGAAGAGGCTTCAAAGCCATAAGGGCATTAAACAAACTGAATGAAATTCTGCCACTGACTCTGAGGGTCCTTAGGAGCAGGAGAAACACACTTAGCTTTTTCTTTCTTTTTCAAAGGAACATCTGCCCTGCAAAACTTAGAAGGTTCAGACGTCGGACAATATTCTACAATCATAGTCAGAACTTCCGCTCTAAGCAAAATTAGAGGAACACCCCTAGGACCTTCAATAATAATCAGCAGTGGTTGTCCCTAAACATCAGTAATGGATGTCGGCAAAGCCTCCAGGGACATGCATGAGGTCAGATCCATGCCACTTTTGAAGTGTTTGAGGCTGAGGAATCCAACAGAGAAGCCAAGCGATATTCCGGGCTTTCCCTAGCCTTGGGAGAGATGTCTGGTGGAGGCAATACCGCAGAAGAATTGGACCTAGACTTTTTGGCCTTCTTCACAGATGGCTGACCCTCAGAGTGGGAAGTTCCCTCCATAGTGTTTTTCACTAAAAGCTTAAGATGTTGGTTCTCTAAACAGAGGACCAAAGAAAGTCAACTACTGAGTGTCTTTGGGACAAAAGCTTGATAAACAGAACAGGACGCATGGTTGTGGGAAGTGCTGAGACAAACGAGCACTGCTTGTGACAGTCTTTATGTGGAATCTGTCTCCCGCACTGGCATTTACCCTTTCTGGGTGGCATGGAACCCCAAACAATCAAAAACAAACAAATATGAGCAAAAACCTCAACAGGGCACTTATCTAAAAAGGCTTGGTAAACCAGCAATGACTCTAGTGTTCAGACAGACAATGAAAAGATGGATTGGCAGCAAAGTAGTTATGAGGATGGTACATCCAGATGTCACCTTTATGCTCCAAGCTATACGTGGGGAGCATATGTATGTGATGTACGGCGTACCTTAAATTAACCTAAAGGCTTTGGTATACTGGCCGAACATCAGGCCACCCTTGGCAGAGGATCCCTAGTGTAAATACTACTGCAACAATGAAATGGAAGGATATCATATGATACAGTTGTTTACTCTGCCCATGGCCTAAAGATGCAATGAATTCTAGCAACTTGAGTACGACTTGCCTTTAAATTAGTCCAAGCCACCAACCTTTCCTTCATAAAAGCTGCACAGTCTGCCTCTTCTTTCTCCTCCAAGACCTCACTCCAGTCACTTGTATATTTTCCTTCAAGCCCTATTCTTTTGGTCAATTTGCTTCACTTCCAATAGCTCCATTTTCACCTCCAAATTAGCATACTACATAAAAATAAGATACTAAAAAAGCACCCAGTTTTGTCAGAATGATTATCTGCCACACAACATCTTCAACATACTTCTTATACACTTTTTCTATAAAGTTATCTACCTTTAGGTTTTCCAAGGTGGCTGTACAAGGAGCAATGGCTTAACTTCAGCTCTCTCAGTGTGAAAAAAATAAGTTAAAAGACAAGGACTAGGAACTCCTGTCACTGAGTAAATTTAGTTACTGGCAAGTAAGCACACTGCCTGGATGCCACCAAAAAAGAAAGAGAGCCTGAAAGAAAATCAACTAGAAAAGGCGGACTAAAATAAACAAAAAAAAACAGAGTATATCAGCTCAAATAACAAGAGACTGGAAAATTGGAAGCAGCTTTAAACAGATATTTAGATGCTCTGATAAAACTGCAAAAATCAAATGAAAAAAAGGCTAAGTATGAGACTGCTTAAGAAGAGACATTTCAAAAATGGTAGACAGAGGACAAAACACATAGGGAAAAATCTGAGATTTTCTGTTGTACCACAAAAACTTTAAGGAACAGACTATTAATTTTATGAAGGCACAAATAAGCAACTGGACTGGTATTCCACAGGAGGAACAGTTAATTGAAAGGGCACAGAGTGTGTATGCCCAAACCTGACCTTGAGAAAGTGGTCAAGACCTACACTAGTACAGATGCAAACCTACCAACGGAAAGAGTTGATCCTGACAAAACTGTGGCAAAAAGGCAAAGTTTTAAAATTTGAAGACAGTAGAGAGTTTGTAGAAAAAAAGTAGTTGCATACTTACCATAACGTTCCATCTGTGTTGTCTATTTTCATTCTTCCTCATCCTGTGGGTTTCAGATCCAACTCGGCCACTTTCTTGAGCTTAGGGTCTGAAGCTTGAGCTCCTCCCCTATCCACAATACCACATTCTCCCAGATTACCTCAGATAAAGTTTGCAACTAACATATTTTCTAAGTATATCAATAATGTACGTAATATCAGAAAGGCACTAAAAGAGGTACAGTAAAGATACACAGGTCAACGAGGAACAGAGGTTCCAATTAGCATAGCCGTCAGGTCATTCATAAGATGGACAGTGTGAAGGAGGGTGTGAAGGTTAGGGAAGAATGAAAATGGACAACACAGATGGAACATTATGTTGTGTGTACATAACTTCTTTATCCCATGCTGTCATTTTCATTCTTCCTCAACCTGTGAGACATAGTCCCCAGCTATAACAATCCAGAGTGGCCTTCATGGAAGGATATTTTGGAGCACTGCAGAACCAAAGGCAGCTCTGATTTTAGAGATTGTCAATATTTTTAGTGGGAAATAAAGGTGTGAGAATTTGACCAACAAGCAACTGAACATTATCATCAATCAAAACTTTTGCCCAAAAGGCTTGAGAAGTTGTCATTGATCTAACAGAGTGAACTTTGACTTGCTTAGATAAGGAAAAACCTTTATCATCATAAACAAATGAAATGCAGTCTCTTAACCATTTAGCTAAAGTGGTCTTGGCAACTGGTGTACCTTTTCTGACATTTGAAAAAGATTTGAAAAGCTGGTCAGATTTTCTGAAACATTTAATTCTGTCTAAATAAAAATGCAGCTGTCTATGATCATCTAACAGATGAGGAGAATTATATTCCACTTTGTTTTGATAATTGTGAAAGAAGACTGGTAAGATGATAGATTGGTTAATGTTGTTCTCTGTAGGAACTTTGGGTAAAAAGGATGGGTTGGTACGTAAGGTTACTCTATCTTTATGAAAAATTAAATAAGGATATTTGGAGGAGGAGAGGGATAAGAATTTCAAATTTACTTTGGCTGAAGTTTCAAAAGGGGATGAACTAGTGCCTATAAAATCATAGTTAGGTCTCAAGTAGGTGATGGATCTTTAACTGGAGGGCAAAGTAGGAAAGTACCTCTGAGAAAGGCCTCACACAATTTAGATGAAGCTAAAGATGAGGAATTTTCTCCAATAAGATAATTTCAAATGGCTGCTAATTGTGCTTTCACATTAAAGTGATTCACGCCACTGTGGAAAATATGAGCAAGAAAATCTAGAACTGCCAGAATAGGAGCAGTAAAAGGATCCAACTGCTTCTTTTGAGCCAATATAGACAATCTTTTCCATTTGCTCTTATAGAGTCTCCTAACAGATGACTTGTGGGAGGAGATCAGAATGTTTCAGACTGGGGATGAAGGCCTGAAAAATCTAGCCATCACTGGAATTGGAGAAACCATGGAGTTAGTTTTAAGCCTGGGAGATGAGGGTGAGTTTGCCTTGATGGAAGGGACAGCAGATCTGGAAGTGGTTCCAAAGTCCATGGAAGGCAAATCAGACTAGACCAAAGGAAGGTGAACCAGATTTGTCTAGTCCATAAGAGAGCAATATGAGGATCACTTTGCTCTTCAGCCTGAATGCTTTCTGAAGAAATCTGGGGATCAAGGGAAGAGGTTGGAAAGCATAAAGTAGACTAGGAGGCCAAGCATGGATTAGAGCATCGCTGGGTGACTGTCCCCTGAGGGGGAATCAAGGCAAAGAACCTGCTGCATCTGTTGTTGTGGGGAGATGTAAAGAGATCACAGCAAGAAACCCCATTTGTGGAAGATCATGTTTGCCACTGACTGATTCAGAGCATCAGTATGACTCTGCTGAGCCTGCCCGCTAGAATGTTGCAATCCCTTGGAATGTGCATTGCAATTAGAAAGCAGTTGGTAGAGACTGCCAACTGCCATACTATCATTGCTTCTTGACACAGGGGATAGGATCTGGATCCCCCTTGTTTGTTGATGTAGCATACTACTGACATAATGCCCATTTGTATTGCAATAGTCCCTAGAGGAAGAAAGCTGTGAAGTGCCTGGAATGTCAGGAGGACTTACCCTCATCTCCAGGACATTGATATACAGGTTGGTCTTCTGTGACGTCCACATGCCTTGCACCGTCCAACCCAGGAATTGCCCCACCCCCACCCACATGGAAAGCATCTGTGGTGAACGAGGCTTGGGGGGGGGGGGACGACAAAGGGATGTCCTTGTTAAAATGCCAAGGAGTGAAGCCACTAGAGGAGAGAATATTTGCACACTCGTGATATTTTGATCAGGTAGCTTAGAGCGTGTTGGTGTAATGACCACTGGACTGCTAAGGTCCACTGAAGAATTCTCATATGTAGACGTGCTGTTGGTAACAGGGTTACCGTAGCAGCCATGCAGCCCAAGGTTCTGAGTACTAGTTTTGCTGAAAGAGCTGGAAGTGCTAAAATCTGTCTGATATGTAGTTCTGGGGTGGAAATCCTGTTAGGAAGTAGGAAGGCTAAGGTTTTGGTTGTATACAGACGTGCTCCTATGAAGTCTATATTCTGAACGAGCTGTAACTGATATTTTTGCATGTTGATGGTTATGCCCAAAGTAGGAGCTAGTTGTAGCAGATAGTCCCTGGCTTGGAAGAGTAGATGCCTGGTTGAAGCAGTTAGCAGCCAGTCATCTAAGTAGGGAAATATGTGGAATCCTTGCAGTCTTAGATGAGCTGCAACTACTGCCAAGCATTTAGTGAACACCCCGGGAGCTGTGGTAAGACCAAAAGGACACACACTGAATTGAAAATGTCTGGCTCCCAGCCTGAAGTGTAGATATCATCTGGAGTGTCTGTCCATCTTGATGTGGTATTATGCCTCCTTCAGGTCTACTGAGCACATCCAGTCATCCATTTTCAAAAGAGGTAGAATGGACTGGACCATGACCATCATGGACTTCAAGTTCTTTAATGATCTGTTCAGGGATGTCAGATCAAGATGGGCCTAAGGTCCCGTTTTTTTGCTACTAAAAAGAATCTTGAGCAAATGCCTGATCCAAGTTGGTCTGGAGGGACCTTCTGGATGACTCTTTTTTTGGAGAAACTTTGAGATCTCCAATGCTGCTGCCTCTCCCTGACTGGATGAAAAACCAGGGAGCGATCTTTTTGGTTTGGGGAGTTATGAAAAGGGAAACGGAGCATCCTCTGGATATAATCCTTTGCACCCACAGGTCATTTGTGATGGCTAGCGAGGCTTCTGGGTTTAAGGATAAGCACCTCCCCGACACTGCCTCCAAAAGAGGACAGTCGGGCAAGCTTTCAGGAGTGGTGAAAGCATCAGTCCAAGAATGAATCGCGAGTCCCCTGATTTTGTGGACCCCCCTCTGCCACGTGGGTGGCGTCTACCATTATAACTTGTTTACCCCTCTGACTCTGGGATAAAATTCTCCCTGAGAATCCCAAAAAGGACCCTGAGGGATCAGTGTGGGGGAAAAACTGTGGTGTAGAAAATCGGATTCACATGGCAGACAGGGTCTTTCTATCTTCTTCATTATGGGAGAGTCTCTCTCTAGCAGTGGGCCCAAACAAAGGCAATCTGTCAAAAGGAGCATTGACGAAAAACACCTTGAAATGTTCTGCAAAATCACACTGTACTCTCTGGTACATGGGAGATTAACCTCATGGAATAATTGGAAATTGACAGTAGTGTGGCCAGTCTGGAGAAGGATGACTTCCTTTCCTCATCGCACACGGACTCTGGGACTGAGCTAAGCTAGAGTGTTCTTTGATTAAATCCTTCTGTAGCCTACTAAAATAGGAACGATAGTTTAAGGCTAGTAAGGTGAAGGTATACAAGGCAAAAACTCTCTTACCAAATCTGTCAATGGCCCTAGACTCCCTGTTAGGGGGATGGACAATGGAGTTTTTCTGGGCTAACTCTTTCTTAGCGACTCCCACAACAACCATAGCATCGACTGGGATTCCTTTAGTCTAATGGGGTCAGTCAGAGGGAGTACTAACGAGCCTGTCTGCATGTTTGGGGATAGGTTCTACAGTGTCTGGGTCCTTCCATGCCCTACTTGATACCAGGTTGATAAGTACATCAGCAGGGGGAGAAACAACCAAGATGCTGACGGGGCAGATACAAAAGCCTAGAATAACACTGTTTCCTAAGGGGTAGGGTTTTGGGAAGACCATCCACATTTTTGGTGCAGGACTCCACTCCTAAGATGTCACCGAAAGAGACATCCTCAGGTGAAGATCTGGGAGACACTTCCCCTTCCTATAAATCGCGGTCTTCTGTAATGAATTCTTCTGGGGAATCCAGGTGTCTCCTTTTGCATCCTCGCATCTGGGGAATCTCCTCAGTGGGGTGTTGCGGGGAGACATCAGAAGAGATCTCGGGTTCCAAAGGTGGAAGTCCTTGAAGGCTTTGCTGAGCTGGCTGTCCAGAGGGTGGCAGTGTTGAAGTCTCAGTGACAGTCATATCTCTCAACCTGAAACATCAAAAATCTAGACAAAGGCCCATGAAAATAGGTACAAATCTGTATGCTGATTAACGTAACATTTACATACATAATTATGTAACCCTGCTCAGTCCAATGGAATTGTGAGATACCAACTTTCAAATGCAAACTGAAAAACAGACTACCAAAATATGGCCTCAGAGTCCCCCTGCAGCCATTGCAATGTCCCATTACTTGGCTATTTCGCCCCATTTACCATAAACACTGTAATGTGCATATTGCTTTACTTCTACAGTGATTATTTGGATTTCTTTAAAACTTTTATTTTACATTTTATAGTACAAACACTAATAGACATCTGCTAAACAAAGCAACACAGCCTCACAATGAAAATAGACTTAGCATTAAAACTTCTCTGCCTTTGAAACTCATTCATTGAAACAGCACTGAAACCCACATTCAAAGAAAATGCATCTGACCAGTGGCGGTTAAAGATTACCTTTGGGCTATTTTCAAATCATAGGCCCCCTGCACACAAAATATAGATATGTTCTTTGGTACACCTTCCTGACTGTATTAAACTATATACCTTATATAATACAGTATACTTGTTAGAGTATGTTTTAAATGTACTGTTTTGAACATTTTTCCAGTAAGCAATGAAACAAAATGCATGAACCAATAATGATAAAAATTCCTCAATTCAGAACATTTCCACCATAAAAGTCTTCTCAAACTTCTACAATCCACCAGTATCAGTCAATACTGTATGCACAATCTCTGCAGAAGTAAGAGTCATCTAAATTCCACATTAAAGAGTTCTGTAACTAATGAACTATATTTCATTGTTTCATCTACAAGTAAAGTGCCAGTGTTGACCTTGAAGAATAAATTGCCTATGTTACATTAAAAAAAAATTATAAGCTAGTAATATTTCAATAGGGAATGGATGGCAAATTGATAACAGGTTCATAGTTGCTAGGTATCTCTGACAAAGGAGGACATTCTCATGACTGCAGCATCTGATCCACCCCCTTTAAAAGGATAACACAGTACAGTATCAGCAATCCATCTACATACTGTGGGAGTATAACCCACAGCTTCTGCAGCAAAAGCAAGTATACTATCTGTTGTGCTATTAACAATGCAAGTAGACTTTGCATAAGTATGCACTAAACTTATCTTTCCCTGAAGAACTGTGCAGCACAAGAAATCAGTTAAAAGCCAAAATTTACTGTGAGGGGACAAAGGCCCAAAACTGGGGACACATCTTAAACATTGTTTGTATAACCTTAGAAAATTGCTAGAATAAAATGTCGTGTTACCATGTGTTCCCTGAAAGATAGAAAGACTGAAACTTAAATGGCTATCATTATTTAGTGAATTCAGTTCTCGTTGACTTGCCAGAAAACCACAAATATTATTTTATTTTTATTTAACATTTGTTTACTGGGAAAGTCCAATTGAAAGAAAGCCAATTTTCAGTGAAGGCCAAAGGAGAAATGCTCCAGTCTCAGACACATGTTTTTGTATCGTAGGAGGAAACCGGAGCACCCAGAGAAAACCTACACAAATGCAGGGAGGCACTTCAGCTGAGAATTGAACCAGAGAACCTCTCACTGTGAGGGAACAATGCTACCACACTGCACCATCCAAATTTTAAGAGGAACAGACCAAAAGTATGAGCCAAACATAGACCAAAAGTATTAGCCAAACATTCCAGGCATTCTGTGAAAAATTGTACAGTTGAGAGCTATTCAATCAGAAGTGGTGGTATGGGTAGAGAACTCAGTCTCTTGCTCCTTGTACCCAAGGTACAGGGTTTGAGGCCGAGTAACCCTAACCACCAGGTAAATCTAATTGAGGCATTTTCTCTCTCTCTCACATACCCTCCCCCCCTAAATTAACTACAGACCTGTTCTCATCTCTGAATAACAGAGCACTTCTAAAATAAATGCAGAAATGACCACCAGACAGCACTTCTAATGCAGTAACAACAGAGCAATTCTAAATACACACACACCCATTCTAAATTAACTACTGACCAGTTCTCATCAATGAATAGCAGAGCACTTCTAAATTAACATAACAGAGCACTTCTAAAATAAATGTTGAAACAGTGAAAGTGACCACAAACAGCACTTCTAATTAAAATAAATGAATGCAGTAACAGTTCTAAATTAACTACGGACCTGTTCTCATCAATGATAAATGAAGTACAGTAACGGTCCGGTCTCATAATTTAAATGCAATTGCACATGCCCAGAAAGAACAGACTGCAGCAGCATACACTAGAAGGGTAAATAGTTCAGACTTGTTTGCAGCAGTAACTGTCTCCGTTCACAGTACACACACCCCTAAATTAACCACGGACCTGTTTTCATCTCTGAATAAAGTACAGTTGTGTACACGTACCATAAATGTAGATGTTCGAGTGTATTCACTGTTGCTGTCATTACATTTGGGTTATCTGCTTGCAGGTAGCCCTCAGTCGGCCTGATTAACAAAGTCTTGGGTCCTGCGTCAGTTGCTGTCCCTTCTTCCATGATGTCAGGGGTATAAAACATGCAGTCGATGCCATTACATCAGTTTTTCTTGCCCCAGATGTCAGGCGTCCCCCTAATGGGAAGCAATTAAATATAAAAGCACAAAGATATACCTCCAACAAAAAAAGCAAATACACCAAAAAGGCTTTTAAGCATAGTAAAGAAAAGTAGAGGTATAGCCAAAAGAAGTTAGGGGGCTGGAGGGAGGGTAACCAGGACTGCAAAAGTGAATACACTCGAACATCTACATTTATTGTAAGTGTACACAACTGTACTATGTTCTTCGTGTTTCACTGTTGCAGTCATTACATCTGGGTAGAGTCCCAAAGCTATGGTTGGGAGGAGGAATTTAGATAGAATTAGGGCCAGCTATAAGGCCCTGCAAGACTGCAGTGGCAAAGCCAGTTCTGGATTTAGAGAAAATTGGCAAATGATAATGCTTGGTGAAAGTATGTACAGAACTCCAGGTAGCAGCTTCTAGGATGTCCCTGGTAGGAACACCTCTAAGAAAGGCTGTACAGGTAGATGCAGCCCTGGTGGAGTGAGGTCTGATCCCCTGGGGGATAGGTTTTCCATGATGGTTATAGCAGAAATGAATGCAATAGCTTATCCAATTAGAAATGGTTTGCTTTGAAACAGCCTTCCCCTCTGCCCCTGCAGCAAATGCCGCCAGCAGTTGTTCAGATTTCTTTTGAGGTTTAATCCTGTCCAAGTAGAATCTAAGTTGTCTGTGCACATCTAAGGAATGCAGTATCGGTTCCCCTTTATTCTGTGGATTGGGAAAGAAGGTTGGCAAATGAAAGGACTGATTAAGAGCCACAATGGATACCACCTTGGGCATGAAGGATGGATTGGTTCTGAGGGACACCCTGTCCGCATGAAAGATGATGAAAGGTTCCACTGCCATAAGGCCCTGTAATTCAGATACCCTTTTAGCTGAAGTGATTGCTAAAAGGAAAGCTGTTTTCCAAGAAAGAAATTTTAAGTCTGCAGTAGCAGCTGGCTCGTAAGGAGGTAGAGTGAGTTTCTACAAGACAAAGTTAAGGTCCCAGGCTGGGTTTGGAGCTCTCCTGGGTGGTCTCAAATTTTTGGCCCCACTGAGGAACTGCTTGAGCAGTGGATGAGAGAAGAATTAGCTGAAATGGCTGAGGCGTGGATTTTAATGGAGGAAAAAGACAGGCCCTTGTGAAGCATCTCAGTTAAGTATTGTAAAATCTGATGTATATTGGGTGCTGCTGTGCTCATCCCTTGAGACTGGTTCCAGTCACAGAATATTTTCCATTTTTCAGCATAAGATTTTCTAGTACTAGGCCTCTTTGCCTCTAAAATGATATCCATCACAGGTTTGGTGAGGGATGGTAAAGGAGAGATTAAGTAATTAGCCAGGCTGCAAGGTTCAGTGTTAGAAGCTGAGGGTGTAGGATCTGGTTCTCCTGCTGAGACAGCAGGGAAGGAGTCTGAGGCAGGTGCCATGGAGATAACCGTGACACACTGCACAGGAGGAAGTACCAGTGTTGGCACGGCCAGTCTGGAGCAATCAAAATCATTGTTGGTTTGTTCTGTTTGATTTTTAGTAGTACTTTGGAGAGCAGAGGGGGGAAGGCATAAACTGATAGGTTTTTCCAGCAGAAGAACAGAGCATCCACTTTCCAGGCTTGTTTGCGGGGAGTCCTTGTGCAAAATTTGTCGAACTGGTAGTTCTGGGGAGAGGCAAACAGTTCTATATCTGGGCACCCCCATTTGCTTGTCAACATGTTGAAAATCCTTGGTTACAGTTTCTACTCATGTGGGTCCATGAGGTTTCTGCTTAGTCCGTCTGCCAGTGTATTTAATTTTCCAGGCAGGAATTGAGCTTGTAGGTGCATTAGGTAGCTCAAGGCTGTGTTCCACAATGCCATGGCTAGTCTGCAGAGGGGGTAAGAATGTGTACCCCCCCCCGCTTGTTTATGTACCACATAACAGTGGTGTTGTCCGTCTTTACCATTAGTTGTCCTGGACGAATGTGGTCCTTGAAGGCTGTAAGAGCATTCTGTACAGCTAACATTTCTTTTTGATTTTAATGCAGGTGCATTTGACTTGGGTTCCATTTGCCGTGAATGCACTTCCCTGCCAGGTGAGCCTCCATGCATAGTCTGATGCGTCTATTGTTAGGGTTTGTTTGGCAGGGGGGTGGTGTGAAAGGTAGTCCCTTGTTTTGGTGGCAGGCCTCTGCCCACTAAAGGAAAGTACAGTTTTGTACCTACCATAAATGTAGATGTTCGAGTGCTAATACAGCTGCAGTCATAACAGATGGGTTTTCCTGCAGTCAGGCGGGTCCTCGGTCGGCCGAATTTCAAAGTCTAGGTCCGGCGTCGGTTGTCGTCGCTTCTTCCCTGACGTCAGTGCGACAGGGGTATAAAAGAACCAGCCGATGCCATTTTCTTCAGTTTTTCTTGCCCCAGATGTCAGGTGCCCCCAGAAGGAAGGCAATACATAAATTTATGTAATAATGCAATGCAGTAAAATCAAAAAACAGTAGTTGCAAGCAAATACACCATAAAAGAATACCCCAATCAGGTTGTATGAGGAGGTGTTAGCCATTAGGCCTGTTCCAGAGGGGAAGGAGGGAGGGAAACCTGGACTGCAGCTGTATTAGCACTCGAACATCTACATTTATGGTAGGTACAAAACTGTACTATGTTCATCGTGCATACAGCTGCAGTCATAACAGATGGGTAGAATACCAAAGCTAAAAAAGGGGTGGTAGGCACTAGGTGGAACTAGGAGGAGCCAGGATGATCTGCAAAACTGCAGTGGCAAAACCTGCTCTAGATTTGGAGTATAAAGGCAGGTGATAGTGCTTGGAGAAAGTATGCACAGAACTCCAAGTGGCAGCTTCCAAAATATCTTTGGTAGGAACCCCCCTGAGGAAAGTTGCAGGGGTAGCTGTGGCCCTTGTGGAGTGAGACCTGATGCCTGCAGGTACAGTGTTACCATGAAGAGAGTAACAAAAGCGTATGCAGTGGGCTATCCATTTTGAGATTGTCTGTTTGGAAATAGGCTTCCCTTGAGCCCCTGAAGCATAGGACACAGAGAGTTGCGCTGATTTTCTGAAAGGCTTTGTTCTGTCCAAATAATAACATAGTCTGTGAATGTCCAAGGAATGTAGTAGTCTCTCCCCTTTGTTTTGAGGATTGGGGTAAAAGGTAGGCAAGTGGATAGCCTGATTCAAGGCTATCCTGGATACTACCTTTGGCATAAAGGAAGGACTGGTTCGTAAGGAAACTCTGTCCTGATGGAAAATGATGAAAGGCTGCAGAGCCATGAGGGCTTGTAGTTCCGAAACCCTGCGAGCTGAGGTTATAGCCAGCAGGAAGGCTGTTTTCCAGGACAAATATTGCAGTTCTGTTGAGGCAGCTGGCTCAAAAGGAGGCAAAGTCAGTTTCTCTAGAATGAAATTGAGATCCCAAGCAGGTACTGGTTGTTTCCTTGGGGGTTTTATATTCTTAGCCCCTCTGAGGAACTGCCTTAAGAGGGGGTGAGAGAATAAAAGGAGGATCAGTGTTGTATTCTGCAGAAATGGCTGAGGCATAGATTTTGATGGAAGAGAATGAAAATCCACTGCTTAGCATCTCAGCTAGGTACTATAATATTTGAGGTAAATTCAGTATTCCAGGGTTCTGGCCCTTTTTCTCATTCCAAGCACAAAACAGTTTCCATTTGGCGGAGTAGGCTTTTCTAGTAGAAGGTCTTCTGGCCTCCAAAATGACATCCTGTACCTCCTTGGAGAGTAGGGTCTGTTGTGATTTTAAGGAATCTTCCATGCGGCTAGATTAAGTGTTTTCAGCTGACTGTGAAGAGTTTTGAAGTTGTGCTGAGTCAGTAGAAGAGGCATTAGAGGCAGGATCCATGGTGGGGAATGCGTCAGGCTCCTGAGGAGTGGGTACCAGTGTTGTCTTGGCCAGTCTGGAGTGATGAGAATCATCTTTGGTCTGTCTGCTCTGGTTTTTAATAGAACTTTGGGCAGCAGAGGAAGAGGTGGAAAGGCATAAACTGTCATTGTTGTCCAACTGAAAGAGAGTGCGTCCACTTTCCAGGCCTGTGGATGAAAGGTCCTTGAGCAGAATTTTGCCAATTGGTGATTTCTGTGGGAGGTAAAGAGATTTATGTCTGACCTTCCCCATGCTTGAATTATCTTTGAAAAAACTTGAGGATGCAACTTCCATTTGTGTGGATCTGTCATACTTCTGCTTAGGTTGTCTGCCAGCGTGTTTTCCTTGCCTGGCAGGAACTGTGCTTGAAGCTCGATTTGCAATTCTAGAGCCATGTTCCAAAGAGACATGGCTAGCCTGCATAGGGGGTATGAGTGGGTTCCTCCCTGTTTCTTTATGTACCACATTACTGTGGTGTTGTCTGTCCTTATCAATAGCTGGCCTGGATGCAGCAGGTGTTTGAAAGCTATAATAGCATTTATTACTGCTAGCATTTCCTTTTGATTGATGTGTAGGTGCTTTTCCTTTTGGGACCATCTGCCCTGAATGCGCCGATCTGTCATGTGTGCCCCCCCAGGCATAATCCGAGGCGTCTGTTGTGATGGTTTGACTTGCTTGAGGCTTGCAGAATGGGAGACCTGTGTTTGTTTGGCATGCTTGAGCCCACCACAGAAATTCCTTTTGAAGACATGGAATTAGTGGTATTATTGTTTCCAAGCTGTGGCTGTGCTGAGACCATAGGTTTTCAGGTACCATTGAAGTTTCCTCATATGCAGCTTTGCACATGGGATTAGTAGGATGCAAGATGCCATGAATCCCAGAGCATGCAGGATTTTCTTTGCAGTCAGCCTGGTGAAAGTTGCCAGTCTTCTGAAGTATTGAGTTAGTTGCCCTTGTTTCTCTGGCGTGAGGTAGGCCATCTGGGTGTTTGTATCCAAGTTGGCACCCAGGAAAATTATTGTTTGAGAGGGTATTAGCCTTGATTTCTTTTTGTTGACTGTGTATCCCAGGGAATTCAACAACCTTATTACAAAAGCCAGATGTTTCAAAAGTATGTGCTTGCTGTCCGCTTGGATCAGGCAGTCGTCCAAATATGGGTATATTTGTATCCCTTGCAGTCTGCAGTAGGCAATTACTGATGCCAGGCATTTCGTGAACACTCTGGGTGCAGTTGATAAGCCAAAGGGCAATGCAGAGAATTGATAATGTGTTGAACCTGCAAGAAATCTGAGGTATCTTCTGCAATCTTGTCCGATTGGGACATACAGGTATGCCTCCTTGAGGTCCAATGTTACCAGCCAAGACTCCTTGCCCAGCATGGGAAGAAGCTGCTGTAATGTGAGCATCTTGAATTTTGGCACGAGTAAAAATGTGTTTAGGATGGATAGGTCCAAAATAGGTCTCCAATCTTTGCCCTTCCTTGGTACCAGGAATAGTCTGAAATAAAAACCTTGACCCTGTTCTTGTGCAGGTACCTCTTGAATAGCTTTCATGTCCATGAGATCTGAAATTTGTTTTTGTGCCCCTGCCCTTTGATTGTGTGGCAGGTTTGGCATGCCTCTCATTTTTGGAAGGGTGTGAAAGTGGAATCTGTAGCCTCTGTCTATAATGTCCAGGATCCATTTGTCTTTTGTGACAATATGCCAATTTTTAGAAAATAATGCCAGTTTTCCACCTAAAGGTGCTGCCATTTGAGCCTTGCTTGGCATGCAAAGGGGAAAGTCTTTGGTTCTGCTTTCTGAATGGCTGTGAACTATCCTCACTACCTCTTTGGGTAGGTGCTTGCCATTGTCTGCCTCTAAACGATCCTTGAGATTTCCCTCTACCCCTCAGGTGCCTGTATCTACCTCTTTGGGGTCTGCCCGTGGCTGGAAAGGACCAATTTTTTGAAGGCCAATTTCTACTGAAACGTGGAGGTCGTACCTGTAGGAAATCTTTCACTGTTTGCATTGATTTTGCCTTTTCCTTCATTTTCTTTAATACCTCCTCAGCTTTAACACCAAATAATACATCTTTTTGCAGAGGTGCATCCAGTAATTTAGCATTGACATGATCTGGTAAGGTTTGCTCTTTGAGCCAAGCATGTCTACGTATGACTGATCCAGTAACAGCAGCTCTACATGAGGCCTCTAAAGCATCAAAACCACATTGCAAGGTATGTTTACCTACTTGTTCTGCACTACGTATGAAATCCTGCAACTCCTTCAAATCTGGTTGTTCAGGTTGTGACATTTTGCTTCTCAACTGTGATAACAGAAACTGTTGGTACTTTAACATATGGAACTGGCAGTTTAATGCCCTCATGGATAAGGTGGCCGAGGTGTATACCTTTTTCCCCCACCTTTCTAAAGCTCTGGAATCCCTCTCTGAAGGTAAAGGATTTTTAGCAGTGGAGGCCTTAATTCCCTTGGGGCCCTGTGAGATAGTTTCTGGGTCAGCCACATGGCTTTTGTATAGGAATTGGTGTGAGTCAGAAACCCGGTAATACCGGTCAGGCTTGACTGGGGCTGGAGGTAAAGAGTCTGGGTTAAGGCAGGACTCCAAATACACATCATCAAGGATATCTAAGACAGGGGGTATAGCCAGAGGCCTGTGCTGAGGGAGCAAGAGAAAATCCCTAAGCCTTTTCTTGGAGTCTGAGTACTCTTGACCTTCCCATGGAAGTGTTCCCTCAAGGTATGCAAGGTTTCCCCAAAGGAGTAATCCTCAGGGGGGGGGGACAGAGGGAATGGACTCCTCTGCATCAGAATCTTCAAAAGGGGAGTATGAATGTTCCTGGTCAGAATGTTCTGAAATAATGGAAGCCTGGTCCAAGGAGGGGGATTCTTCCTCCACTCTGGTCCTTTTTTCCGGGAGGGGGGGGGGTTTGAGAACCCCTGATAAGAGAAATTAAGTCCTCAGCCATTTTGAGCATCTGCTTTTTAGGCAAAGGGCCTTGAGAAGGGCCCTGTGGGGTTTGTTTTTTAGAATGCATGGCTGTCTTAGACTTAGTGAAAGCCTTTATGGAAAAAGAAGAGGAAGGCCTGAAGACACCTTGAGAGGAGGCAGACCTGTCTAAACTCTGAGTTTCACCGCCAAGAGTGGCTTCGGTATCTGTAGTCAGGGTCTGGGCCGAAGAGCCTGCGACCTCGGGTACAGAAGACACCGCCAATGAAGTGTCGTCGGTAGTCAGGGGCTGCGTAGGCGCCTCGCTGAGAACCGGACCACCTGTAGTCGGCTTTGGCGTGGTGTCAGTAGAGGCCGCGGACCTCGTGTGTTGGTCCTTATCTTTGCGTCTTTTAGTCAAAACTGGAGTCGGAGTATCCGACGACATTATGTAGTTAAATTTTTTGCCAAAAAAGTGCTGGGCGAACTCCGCCCGATGCTTAATGGTGCGTTTGTTGAATGTAGCACAAAATCGACAGGCCGAGACATCGTGGTCTGGGCCTAAGCAAGGAATGCAGAGGGAATGAAAATCCTTATGCGGTATTTGCTTCCCACATGATATACAATTATTAACTTTGTCTGACATCGGTCTGAGGCAAGAAAAGTTTCCCCAACGGGGTACTTAGCTTTCAAGAAGACTTCGGTTGCAAATATTCATAATCTCAGGAGCTGGCCAACCGGCACTTGCGAACTGCTTCTGCTTCGGGCACCGCGCGGCAAGAAAGACTGGAGAAAATGGCATTGGCTGGTTCTTTTATACCCCTGTCGGACTGACGTCAGGAAAGAAGTGATGACAACTGACGCCGGACCTAGACTTTGGAATTCGGCCGACCGAGGACCCGCCTGACGGCAGGAAAACCCATCTGTTATGACTGCACCTGTATGCACAATGAACATCTAGGCATAAGCAAGGTATGACAGGAACCATTGTTTCTAGGTCTTGAGAATGTTGACACCATAGGCATTTTAGATACCACTGTGGTTTCCTCATATGCAGTCTTGCATATAGAATTAGAAGAATGCAGGAGGCCATGAACCCCAAGGCTTGCAGTATTTGTCTTGCAGATAAGCAGAGTTTTTGTGGCCACTTGTTTGAAGTAGGTTGTCAAATGAATTTATTTCTCTGGTGTGAGGTAAGCCATCTGGGAAGTTGTATTCAAGCTTGCTCCCAGGAATATAATTTGTTGACAGGGTACCAGGTGTGATTTCTTTTCATTTATGGTGTACCCCAGACAAGTTAGAACCCTTTGTACAAAGGCCAGATGATTCAAAAGTATGTCCTGGCTTTCTGCCTGAATTAGACAATCGTCCAGGTATGGGTATATTTGAATATTTCTTTGCCTGCAAAATGCAATAACTGGAGCTAGGCACTTTGTTAATACCCCGGGCACAGTAGATAAGCCAAAAGGCAGTGCAGAGAATTGATAGTGCGTGTAGCCTGCTTTGAAGCATAGGTATCTTCTGCAAGATTCCCTCATTGGGATGTGCAGGTATGCTTCTTTTAAATCTAGTGTTGCCAACCAGGCATCTTTGACTAGCATAGGAAGTAATTGGTGAAAAGTCAGCATTTTGAATTTTGGAATCTCCGAAAAGGTGTTTAGAGTAGACAGGTCCAGGACAGGCTGCCATGAATTGTCTTTTCTGGGAACCAGGAAAAGTCTCGAGTAGAAAACCTTGTTCCTTTTCCTCTTCTGGTACCAGCTGAATAGCCCCCATGCTTAAAAAAGAGAAAGTACTTGTTTTTGGGCCTCTGCACAAAGATTTGGGGGTAGGTCTGGCCACCCACTTGGTGTTGGCAACGTGTGGAAGTGAAATCCCTGGGACACTATATTTAAAACCCATTTGTCCTGGGTAATGAGTTCCCAATTCTTTGCATGAAGAGCAATCTTTCCCCCCAAAGGGGCAGTCAGTTGATAAGTGCTTGGAAATTTTAAAAGGAAGTCATTGAGACAGTTTACCACAGGGGGGAGTCTTATTATTTCCAGATTTGGAAGTGGAGGCCCCCCACTGCTTAGTTCTGTATCTCCCCTAGGACTGAAACCTGGGGTTTTTGCTGTGTCTGGGTTTGGCTTAAGAAGACCTGGAAGGGGCTAGAAAGGACCAATTCTTAGAGGGCCAGTGCCTACTAAATCTAGGAGGCTGAACTTGTAAAAAATCTTTAACAGTTTGCATAGATTTAGCTTTATCTTCCATCTTTTTAAGAACTTCCTCAGCCTTGTTGCCAAACAGGCAGTCATGATTTAAAGAAGCATCCAACAATTTAGCTTTAACATGATCAGGCAAAGATTGCTCCTTAAGCCAAACATGCCTTCTGAGCACAGACTCAGTAACAGCAGCCCTGCAAGAGGCCTCTAATGAATCAAAAAGTACAGTTTTGTACCTACCATAAATGTAGATGTTCGAGGATTCCATTGCTGCAGTCCTGACTATTGGGTATAGTCCGCGTCCAGTCGGCCCGAATACCAGAGTATAAGGCTGACGTCGGTCAGGGCGCATTAGACTGACGTCAGTACGTCAGGGTACTAATGCGCATGACCGACGTCATATCCTCAGTCTTTTCTTGCCCCAGATGTCAGAAGACCCTAAAAAGACAAGTCCCAAAAACCTGCACCAAAACATGTACAATATATACAACAATATATACAAAAATATAAGCATGTAAACTCACCTACACAACCACCCCTAAATACAGAGGGAAGGAGGGAGGGTAAATTGGACTGCAGCAATGGAATCCTCGAACATCTACATTTATGGTAGGTACAAAACTGTACTATGTTCTTCGTCTTCCATTGCTGCAGTCCTGACTATTGGGTAGAATCCCAAAGCAGAGGTAAGGGAGGCTGGCAAATTATAAGGAAGTAGGAGCTGACAACATGCCTTGCAAAACAGCTGTGGCAAAACCAGCCCTAGACTTAGAGTAGATAGGAAGGTGATAATGCTTAGAGAAAGTATGCACTGAACTCCAAGTAGCTGCTTCCAAAATATCCTTAGTCGCCACCCCCCTTAGAAATGCTGTTGAAGTGGCAGTAGCCCTAGTGGAATGAGGCCTAATCCCAGCTGGAATCTCCTTGCCATGATGGGAATAACAAAATGCAATGCAAAAGCCAATCCACCTAGAAATAGTTTGTTTTGACACAGGCTTGCCCTGTGAACTCAAAGCAAAAGAAACAAACAACTGCTGAGACTGCCTAAAATCCTTAGTCCTGCTTAAATAGTAACGCAATTGCCTGTGTACATCTAAAGTGTGCAAAATCTTTTCCCCTTTATTTTGAGGGTCTGCAAAAACGTAGGCAAATGAATAGTTTGGTTTAAAGCCACACTAGAAACCACCTTAGGCATAAAAGAAGGATTAGTGCGTAATGATACCCTATCCTTATGGAAAATCAAAAGGGCTCTACTGCCATAAGGGCCTGCAACTCAGACACCCTTCTTGCAGAAGTAATAGCCAACAGAAAAGCAGTCTTCCATGACAAGTATTTCAATTCAGCAGTAGCTGCAGGCTCAAAAGGTTGTAGAGTAAGTTTTTCCAACACAAAATTGAGATCCCAAGCAGGAGTAGGAGCTCTACGTGGGGGTCTTATATTCTTTGCCCCTCTAAGAAACTGCTTGAACAAAGGATGCGAAAACAAAGGCGGGTCACAATCATAGTGAGCTGAAATTGCTGCAGCATGAATCTTAATGGAAGAGAAGGACAAACCTTTGTCCAATAATTCAGTAAGATATTGAAGAGCCACACTCAAATTAGGCTCAGAAATCTCCAAATTCTTTGCTGTACTCCAAAATAAAAATCTCTTCCATTTTTCTGCGTACACTCTCCTTGTACTAGGTCTTCTAGCTTCCATAATCACATTTAAAACTTGTTGAGGAAGTTGAGACCTGCTGTGTTTCAACACAGAATATGCCAGGCTGTTAGATGAAGAGAGTGAAGCTTGACATTGAGCAGACGACCGTCCTTCTGAGATAACAGATGAGGAATCAGAGGTAAAGGCCATGGAGGCTTCTTTACCAGACTCCGTAGTAGTGGGTACCAGTGTTGCCGAGGCCAATCTGGAGCTATCAAAATCATCCTTGGCCTGTCTTGTCTGACCTTTAATAGTACCTTTGGAAGAAGAGGCAGAGGTGGGAAGGCATACACATGAAGGTTTTTCCAACTGAAAGACAGAGCATCCACTTTCCAAGCTGTGTGATGAAACCCCTTTGTGCAATACTTTGGCAGCTGGTGGTTTAGTGGAGAAGCGAACAGATCTATGTCTGGAGTTCCCCATGACACTGTCAGTTTCTGAAATACATGAAGATCCAGTTTCCACTCGTGGGGATCCATGATTTGTCTGCTTAACACATCTGCTAAGGAGTTCTGTGCTCCTGGCAGAAACCTTGCCTGAAGAGTTAGTTGCAGGCTTAGCGCAGTCTCCCATAAAATCATTGCTTGCCTGCATAGAGGATAAGAATGTGTTCCCCCTTGCTTGTTGATGTACCACATGACAGTTGTGTTGTCTGTTAGAATCAACACCTGCCCTGGAAGAAGTAACTCCTTGAAAGCCTTTAAGGCAAACTGGACTGCTAACATCTCTTTCATGTTGATATGTAGATGCTGTAGTCTGGCAGGCCACTTGTCTTGTATCCACTTTCCATTTAGATGAGCTCCCCAAGCAATGTCCGAGGCATCTGTCGTTAAGATCTGACTTGCCTCTGGCCGGGTCACAGAGAGTCCCTTGTTTAGGTGACATTCCTGAGCCCACCACAAGAATTCTTTTTGAAGGCAAGGTATTATTTGAATGACAGTGTCCAAATCCTGGCAGTGCTGTGTCCATACATTTTTGAGATACCATTGTAGCTTCCTCATATGCAGTTTGGCATTGGGAAGCACCAGAATACAAGATGCCATGAACCCTAATGCTTGAAGGACTGTCCTTGCAGTCAGCACGGACTGATGAGATAGTTGATGGAAGTAAAGTGATAGACTCTTTTGTTTGTCCGGGGTTAAAAAGGCCATCTGGGCTGCTGTATTCAGTCTCACACCCAGAAAGCACATGTCTTGAGAGGGTACTAGACTGGACTTTATTTCGTTCACAGAATACCCTAGGCATCTTAGCACTGCTATAACATATTCCAGATGCTGCAGAAGATCTTCCTTTTCTTGAGCCAGAATCAGGCAGTCGTCCAAGTACGGATAGATTTGAATTCCTTGAAGCCTGAAGTAAGCTATCACTGGAGCCAGAACCTTTGTGAATACTCTGGGCGCAGTAGATAAGCCAAAGGGCAATGCAGAGAACTGATAATGAGAATTTCCAGCTCGAAACCGCAGATACTTCCTGCAACTTAGCCTTATAGGCACATGAAGGTAAGCTTCCTTGAGATCTAAAGTTACCATCCAGTGATCTTTGCCCAGCAGAGGTAAAAGCTGTTGTAACGTCAACATCTTGAACTTGGGAATGTCCAAAACGTGTTGAGGAGAGATAAATCCAAAATTGGTCTCCACGTGTTTCCCTTCTTTGGTACAAGGAACAGGCGAGAATAAAATCCTAGGCCCCTTTCTGATACAGGGACTGGCTGAATGGCCCCTATGTGAAGTAACTGAGAAACTTGCTTGTGAGCCTCTTTTCTTTGTGGAGGAGGAACGTCTGGCATGCCTTTGAAAGGGGCATTGTATGGAAATAAAATCTGTAACCGTGGTGAATGATATCCAACACCCATTTGTCTTGAGTAATTAAATCCCAATTTTCTTTGAAAAGAGACAGTCTTCCTCCCAAAGGAGCTGCCAAGCGTGAATCTGCTGGCAGCTGGAAAGACAGGTCATTGGGTCTGTTTACGAAAGGACTGACCCCTGCCCTCACCAGAAGTCTGAGCAGGTGAACTCCTGTTCTAGGCCTAAAGAACCTTGAGCCCTGCCCCTACCACGTCTAGACCTACCCCTAGACTGGGAATCATAAGCAGGATATGTCCACCCCTTAGCAGGCCAATTTCTACTAAACTTTGGAGGCTGCACCTGCAAAAAATCTTTAACAGTTTGCATAGACTTAGCTTTGTCCTCCATTTTCTTTAAAACTGCTTCCACAGGCGATCCAAACAACACATCAGACTGTAAAGGAGCATCCAAAATCCTTGTTTTAACATGCTCAGCTAAATTCTGATCCTTCAACCAGGCATGCCTGCGAAGAACAGAACTGGTAGCAGCCACCCTAGAGGAGGCCTGTACAGCATCAAAACCACATTGCAAAGAATGCTTACCCACTTGTTCAGACACGTGAACCAAATCCAGCAACTCTTTACACTCAATACCTTCCGCCAAAGCATCCACCTTAGATTTCAATTGTGAAAGGAGATAATTCTGATATTTTAGCATGTGAAACTGACAATTCAATGCTCTCATGGCTAGAGTGGAAGAAGTATACACTTTCTTACCCCACCTATCCAAAGCCCTTGCCTCTTTATCAGTGGGAACAGGATTTTTAACCACAGAAGCCTTTACACCCTTAGGCCCTTGAGAAATAGTTTCTGGGTCCGCCCTAGGACTCTTAAACAAATATTTATGAGCTTCGGGCACCCTATAATACCTATCAGGCTTAACAGGAGCAGGAGGCAAAGAGTCAGGGTTCAGGGAAGCCTCTGCAAAAACATCTTCCACCACATTCAACACAGGAGGAATAGCTAAAGGCCTATGCTGGGGTAAAAACAAGAATTCCCTAAGCCTTTTCCTGGAATCAGAGTAATCCTGGCCTTCCCATTTAAAGTGCTCCCTCATGGAATGCAGAGTCTCTGAAAATGAGAAATCCTCAGGCGGAGAAGCTGTAGGAGTGGAATCATCCACATCAGAATCAGAATAAGTAGGATACTCCTGCATATCTTCCACAGAAGATTCTGAAGCCTCAGAACACTGTTCAAAACTATCAAACTCCGGTTCCACCCTAGGCCTCTTATCAGGCGGGGGCATAGAACCCCTAATCATAGTAATCAAATCTTCTGCCATTTTAAGCATATGTTTCTTAGGTACAGAACCCGAAATGCTAGGAGAAGCCCCCACTGAAGCTGAACTAGGCCTACCTCTCAAAGAAGTTTTGGCAACAGAAGGAGAGGCTCTAACTACCTTGGGAAGAGAGGGAAGAACAGTCACCTGAGAAGCCCCCTCAGCCTGGCCTACCTCCTGAGAAGGCACATCCTGCAATAATATAGTTTCTGCCTGGGACTCCATGGAAACTCCTGGCAAAACCTCCGGCTCCACTGAGCCTTCTAAAGAACCGACGTCCGGGACTGCCGGTTCATCAGCCCTAGGCTTCACTGTTTTATCCTTGCGCTTCTTGGAGGAAGCGGGCGTCGGAGCATCCGACGGCATTTTATAATTGCAACGCTTCCCAAACACTAACCTGGCACAGTCTAACCTCCTCTTAATAGTGCGTTTGTTAAACCTAGCACAAGAGCGGCAACCAACAACGTCGTGCTCAGGCCCTAAACAAGGTATACACAAGGTATGATAATCCCTATGAGGTATCTGTTTCCCACAAGAAATACAGTTATTCACTTTTTCTGACATCCGGTAAAATACTGAGGCAAGAAAAAACCAAAATGTTCCCCAACGGGGTACTTAGCCAACTCTGTTTCGGTCTGAAACTCCGGTTTCGGAAATATTTCAGAACGCCAACCTGCACTCGCAAAACTGCTTCTGCATCGGACCATGCGGCAAAAAAGACTGAGGATATGACGTCGGTCATGCGCATTAGTACCCTGACGTACTGACATCAGTCTAATGCGCCCTGACCGACGTCAGCCTTATACTCTGGTATTCGGGCCGACTGGACGCGGACTATACCCAATAGTCAGGACTGCAGCAATGGAAGACGAAGAACATCCACATTGCAAAGTATGTTTTCCAACTTGTTCAGCAGAATGCATTAAATCCTGTAATTCTTTATTTTCCACACAGTCAGGAATCAACATAATTTTCTGTTTAGGCAGTCCAATAACATGCTGCTGATACTTTAACATATGAAACTGGCAGTTTAAAGCCCTAATGGCCAAGGATGCAGACGTTTAAACCTTCTTACCCCATCTATCTAGCGCCCTGGAGTCTCTATCAGAAGGGGTAGGATTTTTAGCAGTAGAAGCCTTAATGCTCTTGGGCCCCTGTGAAATAGTCTCTGAATCTGCAATAGGATTTTTAAAAAGGAACTTGTGGGACTCTGGGACCCTGTAGTATCTTTAAGGTTTTCTGGGAGCAGGAGGCAGGGAATCAGGGGCCAAACTAGATTCCGAAAAAGCATCATCAACAATGTCTAGTACACGAGGAACAGCTAAAGGCCTACGCTGAGGTAGGAGAAGGAAATCCCTAAGCCTCTTCTTTGAATCAGAAAAGTCCTGGCTTTCCCAGTGGAAATGCTCCCTTAGAGTATGCAAAGTTTCCCCAAAAGAAAAATCCTCAAGAGGGGAAGCAGAGGGAATGGAGTCCTCTGTATCAGAATCTTCATAAGTAGATAAGGACAAATCCAGATCATCAGAAGAATCAGAAAAAACAGAATCCTGATCAGAAGATTCATAATCAACTTCAGTCCTAGGTTTCTTAGAAGGAGGCTACCCCCGATTAGAGTTATTAGATCTTCAGCCATTCTTATAATTTGTTTTTAGGCATAGAGGCCTGAGCATGTGGCCTGGGCGTCGGTTTTTTAGGCATGGATCGAGATTTAGGCCTAAGTAAAAAACAAGACGTTGGTTTAATATGCAAGTCCATAGGCCTGAATACACCCTCAGAAGCCAGTGCCTGCACAGCGGCTCTGGACCCATCCAAGGTAGAGACATCCACGGGTTCCATAGTTGAAGCATCTCGCAGCATATCGGACTCCAAATGGGTCTCAGTAGAAGCCTGCGAATCAGAAGTAGCGAGTATCAGGGGCTGCGAAAGCGCCTGAGTACCGGCGAACTGGTGACTGGCTTAGGAGAAGCATCGTCGGCAGTTTTGGACCTTGGTGGCCTGTCTCTGTCTTTATCTTTGCATTTTTTTGGAATCCCAGTAGTCAGATGGCTAACTGACGACATTTCTGGATAATTAAACCGAGAACCAATATATTTAGAGATGAAAATATACCGACGACGGATAGTGCGCTGATTAAATAAAGCAGAAAACCGACAGCAAGGTACACCGTGGTCAGGGCCTAGGCAAGGAATACAGTACGAATGAAAATCTTTATGAGGTATTTGCTTTCCACAAGTAATGCAATTATTAACTTTTACTGATGTCGGTAAGGAGCAAGAAAAAGTTTCCCCAATGGGGTACTTAGCTTTAGTTGAAGACTTCGGTTCTGAAACTCGAAAACAAAAATTTCAGGAGTCGGCTGACCGGCACTTGCGAACTGCTTCTGCTTCGGGCACTGCACTGCAAGAAAGACTGATGTAATGGCATCGGCTGCATGTTTTATACCCCTGATGACCTGATGTCATAGAAGAAGGGACAGCAACCGATGCAGGACCCAAGACTTTGTTAATCAGGCCGACTGAGGGCTACCTGCAAGCAGATAACCAAAATGTAAGGACTGAAACACAAAAAACATCAGAGCACTTCTAAATTAACATGAGAGAACACTTCTAAAATAAATGCAGAAATGACCACCAGACAGCACTTCTAAATGCACACATACCCCTTTTAAATTAACTACGGACCTGTTTTCATCAGTGAATAACAGAACACTCCTAAATTAATATAAATTAATGCAGTAACAGTTCTAAATGAACTACTGACTTGTTCTCATCAATAATAAATGAAATGCAGAAACAATAACGGTCCGGTCTCGTAATTAAAATGAAATTGCACACACCAAAAAAAATGGAAATGCAGCAGTGAACACTAGCAAAGGAAAATAGTTCGGACCTGTTTGCAGCAGTAATTGTCTCCATTCTCATCACATCAATAACTAATGGCAGCAACTGGAAAGTTTTCCTTAGCAAAGAAAGAACACTTCGGAGTCGGACCTGTTCTCAAACTTCTCATCAAGCGGCAAATGAACTATATGCAGCAGTAACTGTTCTCTGTTCTCATCACATACAGCAACTAGAAAGTTTTCCTCACCTAGAGATAACACAAACACGCTACTTTTTCTGCCCATAATCAGTCAGTCACACCCCTCAAGCCCTCAACCAATTTCGACAGGCTGGCAAGTGCACACGATGCTGCTGTCATCGCGCATGCCTCTGCATGTGATGATCTCAGCAAAAAAAAAAGCCAGGAAATTTGGGAATAAAGGGGGCCAAAACAATATTGAGTAGATCTGAATTTTCCCTCCTAGAAAGGGGCCTCTCATTTGTTACCACAGATCTTACCAATTTAAGTGACATTTTGCCTGATGTGAGACTCTTTGCTTGAAACTTACAACTCAAAACTATGTTTCCAGTGAACACAAGAGACACCTGTTTGAAGAAACCCAGTGATTTTAATCCTGCGCTGACAGCCACTTTAGAAGTTTTTTTTAAACTCTGTTGAATATGATTTGAGACATTTTTCAAAGTAACAATTTTGGGTCTATATTATACAGACGAAATTTCAAAATCTCGAATGCTCACATAAGTGGAAATGCAGAAAATCGAAATCGCTGTTGTAAGATCCATCATAGTTCCCTAAATTCAGTCCGATTAGAAGTATCCCCTAACCTGTTCATCTCAAAAACAGCGCCCTCTCCAAACCCCCCGCTAAATATATATTCCAACTCCGAGATCGCACTACAGCAAGGAAAGGGCAAATTTTCTGATCCTCACTGTACTGTGATCTCACAATAGCGATTACAAAGAATGGCATTTTCGACATCTAAGCTGTTAGAGATTGATTTTTTGTCGGTCTAATAGGGACCCATCATTTTTATAGGTCAAACTTGTTTGAAGAATAAGTGAGAGCGGTAAAACAATTGAAAACAGATGAAACTATCTCTTTTCACCCAGCCGATAAAGGAGGGTCAATTGTTATTATGGATGCTGTATTTTATAAAGCACGGGTTCTAGCTATGTTGAACGATGCTGTCACGTATGAGGTACAGAGCCTAGTACGGGAGGTGATTGGGAATGTCAAATGCATTCTGTTAGAATGCCTATTAGCTGGATCCATTACGGTCAGTGTTTATCATTTCCTTTTTGTGGAGAAACCATTGATACCCTCATTTAATTGTTTACCAAAAATACACAGAGATCCGGTGACACCCCCACTCAGACCCATTGTGGCTGGGCAAGGGTGGATTACAGAACCAATGTCTGTTTTTGTAGAAAATCTTTTGAGACCAGTTGTTAATGAGGTTAATAACGTCCTGAGGGACACCAAGCAGTTTCTAACAGATTTGTTTGCATTTGTAAATTATGAACCTTTGGGTGACCAAGACTTGCTAGTTACAATGGATATTTGTTCACATTTTTACAGTTATCCCCAACCATACAGGTGCTTTTATGGTAAAAGATTTTCTCGATACAAGCAGTTCTTATGACAAGTTGATTGACTTGTTGTGTTTGTTCACTGAGACCACTTTAGAAAATAATGTATTTTTGTTTGACAATAAGTATTATAGACAGCGTACAGGTGTGGCGATGGGGACATCATGTGCAAACAGTTACACTAATAGCCTAGTTGTACAGTGCGAGATAGAACATGTTTCACAGTACATATGCTTCCCATATACTCTTTTATAGGAGGTTTGTGGATGATACCTTTCTCATTTGGAGAGGCTCTTTAGAACAGTTCAACCAGTTTTTTTGATTATTTCCAACACACTACTGGGTTTTTAAGTTTTACTAAATAAGAATCTTATAATCTGACTGAATCCTTGGATGTTAAATTGTTTAAAAATGATAGTAATATGTTGACTACGAGTAGGTACAGGAAGACAGTACACCGTAATCATGTCTTGCGTAGTAGTAGTAGTCATACAAAACATTTTTCAAAAATATTATGAGGCCAAGCAATGAGGATCTCATGGTTAAGCATGAAACATGTGCTTAATAGAGATATAAGCTCTTATGAGGAAATAGTTTTTGACTAGAGGTTATGATAGATGAGAGACAGACTCTGAAATAAGGACAGTGACATTATGCAGGCAAGGGAGAGCAGCACCTTTTTATTCAGATCTTGGGCAATATCAGTCCATGAAAACACAAGAACATGATAAAGCACTTGTTAGACATGCCCCACCATTGTGCATACATTATTCTATGAATGTGAACTCTGTGCGGCGATTAAAAAGAATTGGCACATTTTGACCTCCGACAGTGAAATTAATACACTGATAGGGAAAGAACCTAGATTTGTGTTCAAGAATAAAAGATGTCTTAAATGCATGCTGTGCTATGGTCCAAAGTTAAGGAGTCCAGTACATGAAGTACAAGATACTGTTGGATGTGGCAAATGTAATTTTTGCCATCTCATCGACATCAACAATCTATTTAAGCATCCAGCTACTAAGAGGAAGTAGAGGTTCAGAATAACAGCTAACTGCCTAAAAAATGTTGTTTATTTGGAGAGGTGTGCACTATATTCTTGTTTTTATGTTGGCAAAATGAATAGAATGCTTTATGAGAGGGTTAGAGAATACATGAGGAGCATTAGACAAGGATGTATTAATAATCCCTTAGCCAAACATATAGTTAATGCAGGCGAGGAACACAATTTTTTGTTTCAATTGACTGGGTAAGTTTTTGAGGGGAACAGGTTAGGGGATACTTCTAATTGGACTGAATCTAGGGAACTATGGTGGATCTTACAATTTCAGGCAGATAAGAGTTTTGGTCTTAATGGTAAAATTTCCATTAAGCCAGCCCTTAGAGGCAGAGGGATACATAGGTAATATTAAGCATGGTGTCTCCTTCCAGTGATGAGAGTCCATTTGTTATGCTCTTTGGACTTTTTTTGGATAATTGTTCTTGAGGTGTGTTTTAGACTTTGGCTTAGCTAATGTGATTCAGTACCTTTTAGAAATGTTATTAGCATCCTCTACTAGATTTCTTTTTATTAGTTGTTTGCCTATATAATCAACTGCATTTGGGCATGATTGATGCATTTATATTTACATGTTGCATCTTGAGTTATTTTGTGTTTGATCGCTGTTTTTGATTCCCTTTTGATAGTAAACCACTGTAGTTTGTTCACTGGTACACCTCCATCCCCTCTCTGGGATTTTTGTTTCATGTTAATACTTTTTTATTCATAGGTCTTGATGATTGTTGTTGGCAGCGATTCATTTAATTTTTAATAGATGATGGAGTCTCAACCACTATAGTTTTTATTGGTTGTTGTTGGTACGCTGCTTTCCAGTTTACATACTGTATATGATTGGTTCATTCGTTGCCATGAAGAAGTTTATTAGTTGATTTTTTACCAATGGTATCCACAAGTGGTTGTCATTCTCCAATAGATTATGAAGTGCTTGATTGGGTATCTTTTGTGATTCTTAAGCCTAATTGGAAGCTGTATTAGTCTAAGTAGTAGCCACTGTGGAAGGTTCTACATTACTGAATGTGTGATTGTATAATGCATTTTCAACTTTATTGAATCTGCTGTTAGTATTGCACATGATACTCCGCTGGTGTTTAGACACAATGTATGTTGGCAAAGTGCACTTTTGTCATTACCAAATATTAGGACTAACTGACATTTCTATCACTGAATGTTCTCCAGCCCATTAAAACCAATTTTGTTAGTGAAAAGACCTTTGTATGAACTTTAGAAAAAGATGATCAAATGACAGTATCTTGTAGAAGGCTGACTAGCTTGAGTTGTTCTTTTCAAAACACCAAGATGCTGAGAGCTGCTTTTGCAACTGTCATTTTTTGTTATCTTACGATAAGTGTTTTTATTTTTTAGGCACGTGCCTTATGATGGCCATGTTGGTACACCTTTGATGGTCTTAGGTGACTGGATGTAAGCCTTGTAATTTGGATTCCCATAGACTTGTTCATATTTACGTCCGATAGGCAGCAGAGCTAATGTGTTCTACCAATAAGAGAATAGATTGGGTGGTTTTCCTGATTGGCTATTCTCCTGTTTTTGCTGTTTTGATTGGTTATCTGTAAGGTTGTAGTTCATGGGCTTTTCTTTTTACTGTGCTTCAGTCTATGACAGGAAGTAAGGAATTGCCTTTAAAATGCCACTTCACAATAGCGGGAGAGTGTATCTTTTACTTTTTAACCAAGTCCCTGACGGTCGATGATTTATGACCATTAATCAAGCATATAATAATGTTGGCTTTGCTTTAAGTTGATTGCCATTTTTTCAGGGAGACTAAGAATTGTTTCTGCACTCGTGAGCAGATGTTTGCAAAGTAATCACACTTGTTTTAGTCTCCAAAAACATCTACAGAAGATCTATACTCCCTTAGGTGAAGTATGCCACAATCTGATAGGATGCTGTGTGTGCCTCTACCAATGGGAAGACGGTCATTTTGATGATTCCCATTGGTAGAGATTCACAGCAGTTATTGCTTATTGGCCACATCATTCAGAGATTGTATATGCAGTATGAGTTTACAATTTAAACATATGATTCCAACAAGGACCTTAATAATTTTGATATGGAGGTTGAGAATCACTTTTATACTCGTGAGAATATGTTTGCGAGCCAATTAGAAGTATGCCAGGAATTAGAAATACCCATATGGTCTGCACCTACTCCTGTTTGGAGTTTATTTTCACTGGTGAAGTTGGCCACTATTAGATATGATGCTAAGTGAACCTTTACCAATGGGAAGGAAGTTGTTTTGGTCAATCCTATTGGTTGACATTCATATCAGTCGTCGGCTATTGGCTGCTTTAGGTACAGATGGTATTTGCAGCTTGATAATATGCTGTTAAATATATGATTCCAACACAAACTTGAGATTTTCAATAGGTTTACATGGGAACAAGTTAGGCACAGTTTGCCAACATTTTCTGTGTCTTACACATTTTTGGAATAAGAATGCGAATGTATTTTTTATGTAATCTTTGTCCGTTTTTAGATAGATTTTGCCAATCGGAAACATGTTTTTAGAGGGTCTTGATAGGCAGTTCTTGTTTTAATTCTTACCTTGATTGGCTAAATGTTGTATGGCTTTATCATTGGTTAGGAAGGGTAGCTAGAATCGATAGTTATGTAAATTCAAAGTTTACATTCAACTGCTTATTTTTGATTGGACAATTATTTAGCCATTTTAACTATATAATCACTGTGTTTTAATGTATTTTTGAATGGTCTGAAGAAGCAATTTCGTGTTGTGAAAGCACTTACCTTTGTTCTACCTTTTTTATTTTTCATTAAAGTTTTCCGTCTCTACACAGAGTGGTGTTGGATGTTATTGGTATATAAAGGATCAACCTGCCAAACATTAGTGGGTGCATACATCACAAAAGCTGGAAATAAGACATTTACAAAAGCTGTTATATATAATAGGTGGAAATAACTTCTTATAATGGCGATACTTTCTATATTATCTTCAAATGTGAATGGTCTCGCAGGTACAGACAAAAAGGAAAGAATATTTAATTATATTAAGAAATGCAGACTGAAAATAGCAAAGCTATAGGAGACAGATTTGGAAAGAACTTTGCATGTGAATTTGATAAAGAAAGGATTTCAAGGTGGATATTCAGCAGAATATCAGGGACAAAGGAAAAGAGGAATACTTGCATTAATTTCTAGAGATGCTCCAACAGTGGTAGAAGAGGGGAAAAAAAAATAACAATGGCAGATTTGTGGTAGCAAGGGGCTACTGGCAAAGAATGAGGATTACACTTCCATGTATTTATATCCCAAATAAACTGCTATTATGGAATTTAAAAAACTGGAGAAAAATAATCAGCTTTCAGCAGCGAATACTACTTACAGATGGAGAATGGAATTTGATTTCCAATAAGGAGGATGTATCGGGGGGGGCAAGAAGGGAAAATATAACAAAATAGGGTAGATTTCTAAAGAAATGACTGCGGTGGTGGTGCTGCGGTAGCGTTGTCACCTCACAGACGTTGCCCATTCGATTCTCAGTTAGAGCATCTTCTGTGTGGCTACATGCGTGAATGGGTGTTTCTTCGTTGAAGGTTGTGCGTTAGGCCCGGCAAGCCAGCACGTCAAAATCTACTGCCAATCATTAGCGGACCGGAGTTCCGCTGTGGCAACCCCGAACCGGGAAAAGCCGAAAGAAACAAACAAACAAATTTGGTATGGAAGGTGTGAAGTCAGCATTAGGAACTCAGAAAGAATTTACATATAATCCCTCAAGATAAAATAACTGGGCTAAACAAGACATAAATTACACTTCACAAGAACAAGTGCATTTAACTGAGATGTTTGACACATATCCAGTAACTATTTCAGATCAGGCGCCAATAATTAGACAAAAATGCAGGATAATGAAGTAAAGATAAGACATTGGCTCTTTCCCAACTACCAGTTAAAGAGTGGAAATTATTTGGGAGTTATTCTGAAAGATAGAAAGTACTCCAGAAATTATACCTAGTGAGTGGGATAAAATGAAAATGTACTTTTTAAAAAAAATATATGGTACAAAAAAAAAAAAAAAAAAAAAAAGAGAGAGAAATGGTTAAGAAGTAACAAGAATTATTTAGAGGAACTGACAAAGGTTAAATAATTACAGAATCATACAGCGCAAGTTGTGACAATTGCAGAGTGCTAAAGAGAAAATAAGGGAATGCCTGGATAAAATATACAAGTTTAGAAAGATTGCTGTTAAGGAACTGTTTTTTGATAACTCTAGAGCATGAAAACATCTGGCTCAACAACTTGGGCAATAGAAAGTAAAAAGAAGTGTTGACAAACTCAGGAAGCCTACAACAAGAAAAATAACCAGAGATCCTATAAAGGTATTAGAGAGATTTCGGATTTTATGAAAATATGTATTAAGTAGAGAAATGGGGAATCAAGAAAAAGCAAAAATGTATATACTTACGGAAGACAAATATGCCAAGTTTAGAGTTAGATGAGGCTCAACAATTAATAGTTGAAGTAGGAGGAAATGAGATATAACCAATCTGCAGAAAAGTCTTAAGGAATAGATGGTATTCTGGTGGAACTTTGGAAGCTAGGAGGGAAGAAAGTGTTAAAGATCTGGAAGGTTTTGTTTAATAGTATTTTAAAAGGAGGGGAAACACAAACATCATGGAAAAAAAGCTGTAGTTGCTGTAATACCTAAACATGGTGAAGACCCATCACATTCAGATAGGCTGATTTCAACTTTAAGTAATGATTATAAAGTGTTTCTATCTATAATGGCTATGCAAATGGCAAATATATTGCTGAAACTGGTAGATGCAGATCAATGTGGTTTTCTGGAGGGTAGGCAAACATTTGACAACATCAATACAACAATGGTGATCCAGAGGTATGCAAAATGTAATAAAATGACACCGTTGTCAGTGGGACTTGATGCAGACAAAGAATTTGAGTAAACTGGGATTTTATGAGTAGAGCTATGGGAGAATTTGCATTTCCTGATATAACAATAAAGTTAATTAGGAGGATACATGAGGAATCGGAGGAAAAATCTAAGTGGGACGGTTCCTCTCTGATAGGTTGTGTCTGAACAGAGGAAACAGGCAGTGGTAGCCTCTTTCCCCTTTGTTATTTGCATTATATTTTCAACGACTGGAAAAGAAAATAACATTTTCAGAAATAAAAGGATATAATTGTTATGGTATTCAAGAAAAGTTGGCTTTATGTGTAGATTATACTATTTTGTACTTGATAGAGCTAGAAAAGGGCATCTCAGTGTTGTGAGACATTCAGAGACAGTTCCAGTTTTTTTTAGCATAAAAAAAATTAATGAAGATAAAACAAAGGCTATGGCTGCAAACTATGTACCACACATGGATTGGTTCAGCAAAACCCATATTTATGGGGACATGATAAAACAAAATATTTAGGAGTTTGGGTTAAAAGGGACACCATTATGGCAGCTACGGTTATGTGGGAAGAAACTAAACAAAAGAGAATACAAAAAGTGAGAAACATGAAGCTCTTGACTAATAGATATGGATAGCAAGATACAAATAGTAAAAATGTTTTAGTCCCTTTTGTTTTATAAACAGTTCGGGCATATTTTTATCAACTAGAGAAGTTGTGATTAGTAAATTAAAAACTACTTGATTTTATCTGAGAGGGGAAGTGGGCAAGAGTGAAAGTGAAATAAACTGATCCTTCCAAGAGAGCAAGGAGGTTTAGGATTACCAGATTGAAAGGGATATTTTAGAACTACAGAGTTAAGGTTCTTATACATAACACAAGCAGAACACTACAATTCAAAGTGAAAAAGGATGATGATGATGATGATGATGTAGGGGGTAAATTCAAGAAATAATGAAAGCATGGGATTTTGGATGCAGATCCTTAAGGAGAATAACAATCGTACAGAATATCATATTCATAAATTCGCAGAAAGTGTACCAAGAACTAATCCAACACGGAAATAGAGAAAGGATGCTCTGCTAATATGGATGACTGCAATTAGGAGTATGGGGAATAGACACGAGTAGGCTGGAATTTACTGCTGAAAAGGAACCAAGGTACTGGGAACAAATAAGAGAGGGAAAGGTAACAGAATGGGAAGAGGCCAAAAAGACATTTGGACTGCAAGCTGGATACTGCCTTCACCATCAGGGATTGAAATCAAGAGTTCAGGAAAGAGAAAGGGAAAGGGAATATTAAGTGCAAGACCTGCACTGGTTGAGTTTTTAGCTGAATCCAGTATAAAAGCTGCTGTTAAAAAATGATAGCTAGTAGGACATATAAAATACTGCAAGATGAAGTACAGTTGTGTAAAATCTTACCATAAGAGTAGATGTCCTTCTCTTCACTGTTGCAGTATTCTTTACCTAAGGGATCACCTGCAAACACCCGGCCAGTATACCAAAGCCTTTAGCACTTATAGCCATCATACATCAGACGTATGCTCCCCACGCAAGGAGAAGGACAAAAAGGTGATGTATAGAAGTGCACACAGAGAACTGAAGAAGCCCCAAGAGGAACAAAATGCCCTTAGGGACAAGAACATGTGTGTTCAGAAGGATAAAAAGAAAGAAGACGGGGGGCAGAAAGCTACAGGGCAAAAGTTAAAACAGAGGGGGGGGGGAGTATGGAGGAAGCTCACACTGCAACAATGAAGAGAAGGACATTTACTGTTATGGTAGGATTTTACACAACTGTACTATGTCCTTCCACATCACTGCTGCAGTATTCTTTACCTACAGAAGAGTACAAGAACTCAAGAGGAAACCTGGGAGGTGAAAGGTACAGAAGAGCCCTCTGCAAACCCATGCACGACAGCCCTGGCAAAACCTGCTATGGCCCTAAACTACTAAACTTGTAATGTTTAGTGAAACTATGTATGGACGACAAAGTAGTAACCTCAAGGATAGACTCTGTATCCTGACCCTTGAAAATGCATCAAAGGAGGCAACTGCCTTAGTAGAATGCCCATTCACTGATCATGAAAGACATTTTTCATGAAAAGAATGACAAAAAGAAATGCCCTTAGAAATCCAGAAGGAGATGGTTTGCTTAAAAACAGTCAAACTCAAAGTCCTGAGATGATAAGAAACAAAAAGCTGCTCAGATTTGCAAATAACTTTACTTTTATCCAAATAATATCTGAGCTGTCTATGCAAATCCAAGGTGTGAAGAACCTTCTCATTGGAAGACTGTGGAGAAAGAAGAAAAGGAAGGGAGATGAACAGACTGATTAAGGGACAACTCATTGACCACCTTGGGCATAAAAAAAGGATTAGCGAAATAGACACCGTGTCTCTGTGGAAAAATGAGAAGGGAGGAATAGCCTTGAGAGCTTGAAGTTCAGACACCCTCTTAGCCGAAGTGAGAACCAAAAGAAGAACAGTCATCCAAATATAATGTTGCAAGAACACTGAAGAATCAGGCTCAAAAGGAGTCAGAGTCAATTTTACAGGTACAAAATTGAGGTCCAAAGAAGGCTGAATAGGTTTCCTGGGAGGCCTGATATGAAGGATGCCTTTAAGAAATTGTTTGGCTTTAAAACTCAAGGCCAGAGGAGTATTCAACAGCAGACAAGCAGAAAATGCTGACAGGTAGGTTTTAACTGAAGAATATGCCAACCCAGCATGGAGCAGAACACACAAATAAGAGACAACTACAGGAACCTCCACAGATAGAGGATCCTGATGCAGAAAAAGGCACCAGACATAAAATCACTTCCATTTGGATATATATATAATTTCCTGGTAGTAGGTTTACTCAGCTCCTGCAGAACCCGAAGCATCCCCTCAGAAAGGAAGCGCTTGAAAGGGATCAAAACCCTATCACCCTCGGCATCTGTTGAAGAGTGGACAAGTGAGGATGAATAAGAGATACCTTGTCTTGTATGAGAAGATCCACCCCAAGGTAACCTGTGGTGACTGCCCCTAGCGAAGTCAGAAAGAAGGGGGAACCAATGCTGTCTAGCCCAGAACAGAGTCACTAGCAAGATTTTGAGAGAGAGTCCTTCCTGATCGTATACAAGACTTATAGTAACACAGGAAGGGGAGGGAAGGCGTACGAGACATCCCTTCCAAGAGAAAGACAAGGTGTCTGTTCTCCAGAGGACTTGAGGCTCTAGAACAACATAGAGGAAGTTGCTGTTCAGAGTGGAGGCAAAAAGATCTACCTGAGGAATATGTCACGGATGAACAATGTCCAGGAACACATCTGTGAAGCATTAATTCATGAGCTTGTGTGCTGGACCTTCTCAAAGAGTCTGCCACTAGATTGTGTTCCAAGGGAATGTAAACTGCCTAAAGAGTCACTTGATACTGGATAATTTAGATTCCAGACCAGAACAGCTAGACGGCAAATAAGATAGGACCCTTGCTTGCTGACATACCATATCACTGTGGTATTGTTGTGAAAACTTTGAGCGGCATGGGATGAAACAGGAAGTGGAAAGCCTGAAAAGCCAAAGGCAAAGCCTTCATCTCCTTTACACCAATGTGGTCTGACCTCTGACGAGGAGGCCAGAGACCCTCAACCTTGAGGAGGCCACAAGAGGTACCTCACCCCTTGTCTGAGAATTCTGAAAAGAGCTCCAGAGTTGGAAATGGAGCTTGAAAAGGAAGCCCTGGGCTGAATGAAATTTGATGAATCCATCACTGAAGCTCAAGCTTGAGACAGGGAAGGAAGGGTACTGGGAAGTCCAGGGGGTGACAATATTGGAGCCACACTGGCTTGAGGTACCAGTTAGGTTTTCTCATATGGAGCCTGGTGAGAGGGAGCATGGGAATGGTGGAAGCCATTAACCTGAGAACCTTGAGAAATTCCCTGGTGGAGACAGACGCCACAGAAAGAAGGGGGTGGAAAAAGCAATTGGAGACAGAGCTTTGGGGGCAGATAGCTATGCCAGCATGAAAATCATCTGAAGCCAAGGAAAATATGATCCTAAGAAAGAATCAAAACTGATTTCTGGAAGTTTATGGTGAACCTGAGACTCTAACAAGTTAGTAGTAAACTTGAGATCCTGCAACAGAGTGTTGGGGGAAGGAACTAGGATAAACAGATCATATAGACACGGGAATATCTGAATTCCTCAAACCCTGCAAAAAAAAAAAAAAAAAAAAAAAGCAATGACAGGAGCAAGAAACCTGGCGAATACTGTTGGGGCAGTACAGAAAAAAATGCAAGGAAGATAAAAAGAAACAAACATTTCCTGGAGACAGGACGGATGAGAATGTGAAGACATGAATCCTTAACATTCAGAGACCAGAAAGGCCTGGAGTAAAGAAAGAAGAAATAATGTTCGCATAGAGAACATCCAAAAGGAAGGAATCTTGAAAAAGGTGTTCAGATAGGAAAAATCCAGAATTGGTCTCCAAGTGCCGTCCTTTCATGGGATCAGAAACAACCTGGAGTAAAATCCCTTCCCTACCTGGCAGGAGACATGGCTTGAATGGTGCCCTGAGCCAAAAAAAGAGTGAAGAACCTCGGGGAAATGAGAGACAGCTGTTCTCAAGGAGATTGAGGAATGTCTGAAAAGGAAGGAAGGGACTTCCAAACCATGAACTATCCCTGATGGATAATGGACAAAACCCAAGAGTATGAAGTGATCTGAAATCAAGCTGGAAGAGATGTGGCTAGATGGAGGGATAAGGGAACCTGGCCAAGGGCAGGAGGAAAAGTAAACTGTCAAATAGAACCTGGCTTGTCCTGGAAATGAGGTTTCTGGGAGACAGTCGTCTCAGTAGACTTAGCAGGAGGCACACACTTAGAACCCTTCTTGCCTTTAGGAGGTAGGCGAGATTGCCTAAGAACAAAAGCAGACTTAGAAGGACAATTCCCCTGAAATTTGGGAATAGGAGAAACAAAAATGTGTTTCAGCTCCTGCAATGCGTTATCCTTGTCCTGGACAGACTCGAAAAGTTCTGCTGCAGCAGATCCAAAAAGATTTTTATTATCCAAAGGTGCATCCAAACGTTTGGCCTTAATGTCATCAGGCAAAGCCTGAAGATGAAGCCAAGAAGACCATCTCATAATGGAACTAAAGGCAGCAGGCCTGGAAGAGGCATCAGCTGCATCACAGGTACATTTGACTGAGTGCTGGGCAACTTGAAAAGTACAGCCCAGTAGGGAAAGGGCTGAAGCCTTCGCCTTGGAGTCATGAAGGTTGAAACCATTTCAGAAATTTGAGAAAGGAAGGTCAACGGATACCTGGTCATACAAGTCTGGTAGTTGATGGTCCTAAGGGATAAAGTGGCAGCAGTTTAAACATTTTTTGCCCAGCCCTTCCATAGCCCTACTATCCTTATCAAAAGGCAACAGCTTGGTACAGGGCAATTACTTGGACATCTTATCGGATGAGACTGACACTACAGAAGGGTTAGCAGAAGGACATTTAAAAATATATCATCACTTCTCAGGCACTTTACAGAAGCTATCTGGCTTCCAAGGTGCAGGGGGCTGAGAGTCAGAAGCTGCAGATACTGCTGAGAAGGTATTCAGGAGGACTGCCAGAACAGAAAGAAAAGGAGAAACAGCAGATGGCTTAGAAGACTCCTCTGCAGAAGCTCATGATACTTTTTTTGAATGTCAGAGACTTGAGAACAATCCCACTTAAAATAATCCATCATACAAACAATGGTATCCCCAAAGGACAGTTCCCCCCAGGGGGGAGTCTGGACTTGTGGAATCCTCCTCCTCTGAGTAGTAGTAGTCCAAAGGGGAAGAGATTTGTGAAGAGTAGGCCAAAAATTGTTCCCCTGAATCCAGGTCCTCATCTGAGGAATCCAATTCCCTGGGCCTCTTAAATGGAGTGGAAAGCCAGGGAGCAGCAGGTATAGAGACCTCTTGAGGAGGCTTCAAGGCCATCAAAGCATTAAATAAACCCAGAGTGAAATCTTAACATTTACTCTGGGGATCCTTTACAGCAGGGGAAATATGCTTTGATTTTTACTTCTTTTTCTACAGGATGTTCACACGAAACACCTTTGGAGGGTCAGATCCCTGGTGAGGTCCAATAACGGTCATAGGAATCACCTCCCTAAGCAAGATTTGAGGAATCCCCTTAGGCTCTTCAGATCTAATCAGCAGAGATTCCCCCTCAATGTCAGCTACAGATGTGTGGAAAAGCCACTGAGGATATGTGAGAAGCCAGATGCATGCTGTCTTCTGACAGGATCACGTCAGAAAAATCTGAAGCAACAACCAGAGAGAAGTCCAAGGGAGTCTGGACAGCAGCTGGATCAGACCTAACTTTTTTGGCCTTCTTCTTGGCAGACGGCTGGCACCTTGGGAATGGGAGGATTCCACAAGAGCACCCTGAGCCAACAACTTCAGACACTGGCTCTCCAGATATATGGATACAGACAAGAGACCATTACGAAGGGTCTTGGGCACAAACACCTGGCAGCTAAAGCACTATGTATGATCATGGGAAGCACTCAAACAGAAGAGACATTGGTTGAGACAGTCTTTATGGGGAATCTGCCTCCCACACTGACATCTTCCCTTTCTGGTGAAGTACTGAAAATTGTAACAGAAAAAAGAACAAAAAGTGGGATCTTTCGAAAAAGGTAGGAGTAAATTACATAGAAAAAATGGGAATTTGTAGGAACAATACATGCTGAAAAAGTTTTGGAGGAGGAATACAATTCAAGAGAAAACAGGAAATCAACAATTTATGTAATGTTGGTTTGATTATACTGTACAGAAGTTTATATGTGATATAGAATGTTTATAAATGTGAACTTGTTAATACGCTTTGACTACTTTTACATAAATGCAAGTTTGCCTATATTACAAGTGATAAAGGTGTTTATTTAAAAAAATATATCCCCCTTATCATTGCCTTTTAAACCTCAACAAGGATTTCTTCCATTTAGATTTCTGAATAGTCACTGGATTCAAGTAGTCCTTAACTTTCAGTGAGCACAGAAACTCACTTCGCTTCGATGTACAGTGTGGTCCATTAGGTGTTCTGGTATACTGACAATTTTCAGTCCCACTAGCACTTCTTCAGTTTCCAGTAAGCATTTGCCATGAATGCTGAACAGAGTAATATTTAGGGAAAATTCTGTGAATCGTTTAATAGTTTAACATCAATCTTCAGATCATCAAATCTTAAAATGAAGTTTTACTTTGTTAATATGTCATTCTTCTGTATTAGGCTTTGTAATAACTAATTGCAAACGTATAATATCAGTGTGAAGCTTCTCTCTCTGGGCCTTAGCTGAAAAAGGAATATTAAACCAGTTAGACTTTCCCAGTAAAGAAATATTGAATAAATAAATAAAATACCGGATTAAGGAGTTGCCAGGGGGACCATCTTCTCATCAGTGCACTATCAAGAGATCTTAAGATGTTTAATTTTTAATAATATCACTGTATAACAGTAGCATACCACTGCAAGATCATAATGATTCACATTTCTACTAGCCATGGTGTACAGCCATGTCATAACATGCTAAAGAGCATGAATGATCTGTGAAATTAACAATATATAAACTCCTGTTCAGTCACATGCTTGGGTAACACCCCTCTATCATGATCACAAGGGAACATCCATAAACAACATGTACATTTTTGTAGTTTACTGGTTCAACTCTACATTCAATATACTTTATAAAATTAAAAATCTACCTCCTTCACTACAGCTAGACTTCAATACCTCTTTGCTGAACATGTTCTGTAAATATCAAGAGGTAAAAAATCTTTGCAAATCAGTACTCTCAGGACTTGAAACAAAAATAAAAACTGTTACTTTAAATATTTTTGAATGGTATAATAGCTACAATAACTGGACTTCAGTAGGAATTGTACAAGATTTACTCCATCCTAGTATGTTCATTAATCCATTGGGCTACGTCTTATGGTTAAACATGGACAGTCAGGAGTAAACACTAGCAGCACACCTATTCCTTGGCAGGCATTACTACATTAGTACATCACTACTTCATTGTAATTCTAGTAATCATTAAAATATTTGCAGGCAGTTTAAAAAGCATTTTTTCACAGAATGCATCAAATACAATTGTTTCTTTACAGTAAGGATGCTGTAAAATGAATAAGAAGGTAACACTTACCCTACAATTTGATTAAAATATTTCCTGTAATCCTCTAATGTTTCATGCTGTAAAATAAGATTTTTTTTTAATTAGGGCAATGAAGAACATAGCAAACCAACTAATAAGCAATAAATGCTATATACAATGCTAAACTGCTACAAAGTGAATATTCTATTTCAACAACACAAGCACATGGATCTTATAAAAAGACTAAAGTCACTACAGAAAAGAGCATACCATATTTGAAGGAGGCTGGAGTACCAGTCGGGCCTGCTTTCTTCTCTGTTTCCTGTAGTAGTTCTCAAATGCATCTCTGGCTCCCTGCAAAAGAAAAAAAATGCTGCAGATGATTTGAAGATTTTAGAGGAAAAAAACAAATAAATGCAGGACTAACTAAAGATACAGCATAGCAATAGTTTCTGAAGGAAATAAAGTCTGAAACTCAAAATATATACCACTATTATTGACTTCAGTCCTCAAAGATGGACAACAAACCACATATTTTAGGAGTAAGGGACCAAAACATGAAGTAAATATCTGTATATGTTTTGAAAATGTTGTATTTTCAATGTAAAATACTTCCTCCAAAACCATTTACATGTAATACAGCAAGTTTAAAACATTAGGCAGAGGAACTATTTTACATCAAAAATATATATAAAAATGATACAGTAATTAAAGTAAAACATTTGTGTGTGTGCAATAATGCCCTCCATGATGTGTTATTGTGTAAATAATGACCTTTCAAGGGGTGTAGCTGCATTCCTGGGCTGGCATTATTTACACAGTTATACATACCCTGTTGGGCATTATTGCTTGCGTGACATATCTTATGCTCAGTAAGTGAATGCAGACACAACAAAACAGCCATCAGGCATACCACAAGCATTTCATTATAATCTTCACCATCTTTCCTATGGCAGAGGCGATCAGAATTATAGAAAGTGCAGAGTTCAATCAAAACTGACCACATTTAGCTTTCTATTTAAGTTTCTTTCACTTGGGACATGCAGCAGCATACCTCACAAACTCTGAGAATTAAAACTCTTAGTACTGACCTTGAAAAATCAGAAAAAAAATGTTAAACAGAGCAGTACTTTTTTAATTTACCAAATAAAAGGTATTCATTTACTTGGACCACAATCATATACTGCTCAACTGACCAGATTTTCGCAGAATGTCCATATTTTTTGGTCTGTTCCGCAAAAAAAAAAATGAGTTTTTCTGCCAATCACGGAGGATTAAAGTCACTAAATAATTTCATGCATTCAAGTCTCACAGTAGCACCTTCCGAAAATGCATTCTAACACAGATACGGTTATTCTAGTAACTTTCTAAGTTTATAAGAGCAATAATTAAAAAATGTCCCTATTTTTTTGGTCCCCCCCCCCCCCCAATTATTTTAGGTTTTGTACATATTTCCTCAGAAGTAATAAAAATTCTGCTTTTACAGACAGAGAGAACATTTCAGTGTAACAAAGAGGTGCAACACTTTGTTTTACTGAAGTGCACCGGGGAGACAATTTTTTTTTTAATCTTTCAGCAGAATTTTAACTATTTTCAGTAGCTTTCTGGTCTCTTGTTATCAGTTCTCTGAGCACTAACTTGTTAAGTTGGCATGCAAACAATAATGCCTAGCAGCTTGGGAGTTACTGGCAAACAATGAATTGCCCATGGGTGTTGTGAGGCCTGCCATCCTCCCCATCTTGGAAAGTCTATTATTCCCTTATAATGCCAACACTGTTGGGTGTCACCACACTAAGAAAACCGACTTCCTGATTATATGTATTTGGTGTGTTTTTGTAGATTTTTTGCAATATTAAAACAGATGCTATGTGTAAGACTTTGATCCAGAATACTTCCTCAACCACACTTGCTTTAATACAGGTTGTCTCTCAACAAATAGAGAATTATGAAATTTTAGTTCAACATGCCATCTCTCCCGATGCTTGTTTCATTCCAGATTACAAACACAATCACATACAATGACTAATACAGTAACAAAAACACCAACACAGATACATGCCACATACATTTACCTTCAGAATTATGATTTAAAGTTTTTTTTAAATTGTCTAAAATGAATACTATTTTGTGACAAAGTATCAACTAGTTAAAACACTGGTTATTTAAAATATTCAAGCACAAAGTAAACAATACTGAAGTCCATGTATTTATAACATATCTAGGTATTTTGCTGCTAAATGTAGAAAGAGCAGTAAACAATATCCTCCTCTCATGAAATGCATTCATATGGGTCTTTCATCTTACTGAAAGCAATTGCTCCTGATGCAGAGTTAGCAAGTGAAAAAAAATGGTGCTGGAATGAAAGTTTGCCGTTTTTCCCTGTTCACCCACTGATTTCATGTTCTGAGCAGATGCTCTCGTTTTTCCCTGGAATCTCCCTGTACAATGATTCATCCCTATTGAAATCTGAGTGACTCATATGTTCATAGTTGTATACTAAACTAATGACCACTGGGGCCTTTTTAAGTCTAGCCATGCACCCCAAATCTCTGACAAGTTCTGGTGCCCTTAATATGTGTAAGCAGGGGCTTGGGAGATGAAACATTTACAAGCAGTGGCCTGGGAAATGAACCATTTTCAGGATGCCTTTGTCCATTAAAGATATAGGTTCTAAACCAGGGATGAATTTCCTGTTCCTCTCCCAATTGACCTAGTTAGCCTTGAACTGGATTAGGGAAAAACTGATTTACATGGATGGGAGCCTATTCCAGAGGAGTAGAAGTCTCTCGGATACATACCTGTTTCTCCAGCAAGTCCTATTTATATCACAGGCAATGCTTAAGCCTTTAGAATGAGTAATTGTGGTGCAGTTTATTTTGTCGCTATGCAGGAGGTCCATCAAGGTATAGTCACCAATTCCTTGTATGACAATGGTTTTCTATTATTTTACGAGCCCATTTTCTGTGGTCCAGTAATACTAAACATGCAGGATTGCTTTCTGTGTCATGCACTTTCCTCATGAACTCTTTTCATTGTCAGTTTAATAATGGCCGTTTCAGTTTAACTCACTCCCTCCAACAGAGCTATGGAAGTTTGTCCACTGAATTCCAGTTGCTGCATCCTGAGCCTCTTGATAAAAATCAAGATAAATCCTCAAAGTTCAAAACAGATGCCCATAGCTTTAGAGCCAGAAATAAACCTTTACAGTAACTGCATTCATTAGATTCAAGGGATGGTATTCACAACACAACACTTCACATGATCATAATGGTAATCTGCCAATACAGCTGCAGAGCCTGTACATAAATGAGCCAAATGTGAACAAAGTGGCACTGGCTTCACAAAATTCTCAATCCAGCAAAAAACATCTGAAGCAGTGTAAAATGAGTACAAACCAGTGTACTCATGTGCAGAATAATTTGTATATTCAAAGTTACAAACATTATTAAACATTTTGTCAAGCAGCTGTGGGTGCGAGCCTGTATGAATTTCTTCAAGATTTTCTATGCGAACTTCCACTAAACTGTGCTGAACATCACTGGCCCACAGGTTACCTAAAATGTTTCAAGGTTTTTACTATTTACTATAAAATGTGCCCTTTTACAGATAGATACCTTTGTTTGGCCTTTAATAAGGTTAGCAAGGGGGAAGATAGGAAAGCTGAAAATAAGGAGAGAGGACAATAGGAAATATAGAAGTATCACATTAAGAGGACTATGCAGGAGGAAGTGGTGGAATAGGAGGGTAACTGTGTTTTTGTCGGGTACAGAACCCCTTTTTCCATTTTGTTAAGATCAAAGTTAGGTAAGGAGTGAAGGCAGAGGGTGTAAAAGACTGGGTGACAGCAAGATTGCAAGATAAAAAAATGACATACAAGATACACAGGAATACTATGGTGGACTGAGGAGAGCTTAAGAGACAAAGATGGCAAGGTGGACACAGAGAGAGAGAATGAGGAGACCTGTGACACTGCTACCAACCCAGCCTGGAGGACCTCACTTATCCTTCTTTTGTGATGGATGCGGAGGAGGGCCCTGATAGTATAGGCCACTGGATGTTTGATGGACAAGCCAACCTTGTCAGTGAGGCTTGCACCTTGCTGGTGGAGAGACTGGAGTAGGTGCAGGCACCTTTCCACAACCCTGCCAACTGCTTCCTCAACCAGGCCCTGAAGCTTATAGTGTTTATGGCTTACCAGGCTGCCTTTGGCCAGGATGCCCACAGGGCTACAGCCATTGATCCTACCCTATGAAGACTTCCCCAGCTGGGCAGGAACAACTTTTAGCCTAGGAAGCCTGTAGCTTTACCGCCCCAGGCACTTCCAAATCTGTAGGGAGAAAAAAGGGAGAGAGAAATACATATACATAAATAATAATTAAAAAGAGAGAGAGAAAAATGAGGACAATTAATGAACCAAACTGTTATGAAGCAACTGTGTTTTGGTTAATAACAGGAAAGTAACCATTAACTTAATCAAAAATTGGTATTAAGCAATATTATATATTTTGCATGTATTAATGAAATGGCTGAATTCTGAGTTCTGCTTCTTGATGTAACCTATTACAGTTTCTTCTGTCATACGAGTTAATAACTGCTTTAATTTGTGAAATGAGATGCCACAACTACTTTGTAACTAAATATTGTAGCAGTGAATAGTTAGACCTACTGTTTCACTGACAGGTAATGGTTTCAGTGTCAAAGGAACCATTACTGCTACAGCACACCTCTTTCCATTTCTCTGGTTTAGTACAATACACTCACATTATATCCATTTTTATGGACCAAACGATGAACTAACTATGATAATCTATCAGAATGAAATATGTTACTGCATTAATGGTAAATGGTACCATTTTTTTTTCAAAACAGTATGTGTGTTTGTATGTATGCATGTATGTTAACAAATTTAAAAATAAATTAAAAAAAAATATTATATATATATATATATATATATATATATATATATATATATATATATACACACACACACACACACACACACACACACACACATGCATACACATATACAGACACACACACACAATTACATTACTCCACATTCGTTAACATTTGTTATAAGTACAATCTTGTTGCACCAGCCTGGCCATTCACTGTTGGGTGCTGATTGTTATTGTACTGAATCCCCTCTGTGTCTATTGAGATATCAGAAAAAGTAGGCGAAAAAGAACACTCTTACTCATCCCATTTGTGTGTACATTATGGCTAAAAGCAATTCAGTATTTTCACCTTGTGTTAAATTCATTTATAAAGGTTATAAATGATACCAACATCTCCAACCCATCCGTGCTTCATTTTTTGAAGCAATCCTCTGTTTTTCTCAGAGAATATGCAGCATGTTGCTGTGCAAATATACAACTAGTTCTCGGAGAATTACTTCTTGTAAAAGTATAGCAAAGCTGAGAAGGTAATCATCCAGGAAAAAAATACTGTGGTATATGTCTTTGCTTCAATAAGAGTACAGTGTCAACTTTAACTGTTACAGCCAGTAATTAACATACCTGCGTTGATACATAATGTCGCTGGAGGTGGGGTTGGTAATTGATAACTATAAATTGTTTTTCAAAAGGTATACTACCATGGCAACCTCAGCAGATAAGTCAGTTTCAGGAAGGTCTCACTCATCCTAGCATTGCAATTTCAAAAAAACCAGTCTAAGGTGCAATGAATTATTCACATTAATTTTAAACTCTGTATATGTGTCTGTGTTATTGCCAATAGTTCTATGCCATGGGAATGATATCTTCATTATTAATTCTGTATGTTATTCAGCATGGCCTAAAGCATTGTAGTTTGCATGAATGCAAACATACAATATCATGTTATGCACATAATTTCTGCACCCATACACACACACACATGCCCCCCTGGCTGGGTATGGTGCATTGGTGCATGAAGCCACTGCTGAATTAGAAGAAAGTTCTGGATATCACAAAAACATTTTCAATAGTAGTTTACATGCAGTTAGAATATAACTAACACATTGCACAACATGAGTTGAGCTTTTCCAATAAGTAATCCTTACCTTTTAAGGCCCTATTAATACAATCAGCACCATCATTACAATGAAATTGCCTATTATAACCCTGTTAGTACACAATTACTATCATTACAATGAAACTGTCTGTAGCAAAATATGACTTCAATACTGCAGCAATACCATTTTTTTAGACATGGAACACTGTTTTGATACTGCCTTGCCTAATGCATGAAAAATTAACTCTAAATTTGAGGTTAGGAATACTAGGGTGTAAACCACACCCACTGGAGTATGACATCACTCTCCCTAGTCCATACACTCACAAAAGGCTGCTACCTATTAAAATGGTTACCTATGGAAACATTTTGCATAACAGGACATTTATCTAGATAAATCATAGTCCCGTGGAGGTTTTTTTTTTAATGAATGGGAAACTTCCTGGAATGTGCTATCAAGACATAACATAGTCCTATGCACTTCAGTTTTAAATATATATTCTTCTAAATAAAAGGTCATCTTCTTGGAATGTGATATTATTGTTGTGTTTTGCATGTTCTGAAGACTGATCACCTACACTGAAACAGCAATTTCTGTCTGAATATGCTTTAATATGCTTATCTCCCTTTTTTGTTTAGAATTTTTTAATACACCAATGTAAATGATCCACACTTCATTAAAGTATCATACAAGGGAAGCAGGCATGATGTTGTCACTATATGAGACTGCAGGTTAGCAACAGGGAACAAGACACAGGATGTACAAATTAATTCCTGAGGAGAATCACATCCTCATGGATCCCCTGAGGACATATGGAAAACATATTTTTTTTTTGGGGGGGTGGGTGCAAAGCAGGTAGAGTGGTAAAGCATGTAATCGAGCAGAGGCTGACATTAAAACTGTAGGGATAAGAACTGCACCTTGGCACATTGTAGGAAACAGCCAATGACATGGTGGGCCATTCTACAACAGAAGCTAGGCAGAATAAAATTGTTCTTAGCAGTACTTGTGGTGACTCTCTCACACTCCATCTTTTAATGCCAGATGGGATGGACCTACCCTCTTTAAGGAGTGATGACCTGGATGCAGATGAGGATGCTGCTAGAATCATTAGAGGCAGTGTTGACATCAGTACTTTCAGGTTCATGCAGCAGCCACAACTGGGCAGTGTAGATGTTTTTTCTACATTATGCTGAGATGTTTTTGGCATGACATCAGTGTGCATATCACCCTTATAGGTTTCATCATTTGGTATGCCATCAATGTCCAGTGCAGCACAAAGTCTACAGACAAGGCTTGGTAAGTATGGTAATCCTACTTGCATGTAAAATAAATTCCACCAGTCACATTAACCATTAAGCTCTGTGGTGCATGTGATAAGTACGTAGCACTATAGTACAAATAACTAGACGGGTAGGGGTTCTAATCTCAGCACTGGCAACTGTGTGTGTGTGTGTGTGTGTGTGTGTGTGTGTGTGTGTGTGTGTGTGTGTGTGTGTGTGTGTGTGTGTGTGTGTGTGTGTGTGTGTGTGTGTGTGTGTGTGTGTGTGTGCAGGGGTGGGAGGTTGGCATAATAGTTAAGGTGCTTACCTTAGAAGCACAAGGTGCAGGGTTTGATTCTCACATGGGGTAATTGGCTAGGCTTAAAATGGCCCATGAAGGCAGTTAGCCTAGTAGTAGTAAGCTATGACCCTATGAACATTTTGACTTATTTATTCACAGGGTCGCACCAAATCACGTCCTGTGCCTTAGCAGAGCAGGATGATGCTGACAAGCAAACTGGCTGATCACGATGATGCCATAGCTCTTATGGCACAACCTGAGGACAGTGGCATACAGTTAAAGTGTAGTGGTAGGTTCCCCTATCCTACAGCAGGTTGATAACTCCTTGGGCAGTGACATGGACTTATATACAGCAGAATGATTATATTTCATTACAGTGAGGGAGGGAGGACACCAAACATATCAACACCTGCTTCCTGTGCACAGCATATACCACATGATGAGGACGCTACCCTTTCAGAGGTAGCAGTACCCACTGCCACTTCTGTACACAATGGTGCCAGGTCAATATATATTTCACAGTTAGCTCCACAGACATGCAAGGCATTGATTACCTGGCACCAGATGTGACATGACATAATTCAAGACAAGGCTGCTGCCATTAAGAGTGAGGTAGACATGATTACAATAATGCATCATAAACATGACACATTTCATCAGTAAATGAGAATGACTGAGGCCAGGAACAATGCAGTGATGATTCTCATGCAGAGTATGGTTGCATACACAGCATTCATGCCTGCCTCCATGGGCAATCTTGTAATGGTTAACCAGACAGATACTGGAAATACAGGTGAACATGGCTTGGGAACCATCTTCATGCATTGTGGACGAGCAACCCAACACCAAGTACATCAAGAAATTGCTGCACTGTCCTATGAGGATTGCCCCAAGAAGACAGCAGCCAGGCTTCATCAGACTTCAACAACACAGGATTGCACCTCTCTCAATCAAGGTCTGATTCCTGCAGCATGGTCAACAGGAGCCCTTGCATCCAATAGACACTGTCAAAGGCACAATTCAGCATCAATCTCGCATGCCAGCACTTACTCTCGATTTTTGGGACCATTACCCACACTATCCTTAATGGGAAACTGTTTACGTCCTTGCAAACAAAACCTCCATTTTCAACATCAGTAAAGTACAGTTGTGTACCTACCATAAATGTAGATGTTCAAGTGTATTCACTGTTGAAGCTGGCAGGCTACCCGCAATCGGCCTGAATTCTAAAGTCTTGGTCCGGCGTCGGTTGCTGTCGCCTCTTCCCTGACGTCAGTGCGCCAGGAGTATAAAGGATGCAGCAGACACCATTTTCTTCAGTTTTTCTTGCCCCAGATGTCAGGTGCCCCAAAAAGGGTAGGCTAAATAAATTATGCCAATAAACATGCATGCACTAAAGTAAACATTTCCTTCATCTACAAGCAAATACACCACATAGGTTGTATAGAATAGAGAAGTACAGATAAGACCCAGCAAAAGAAAGGGCGATGGTGGGAGGGTAACCTGGACTGCAACAGTGAATACACTCGAACATCTACATTTATGGTAGGTACACAACCGTACTATGTTCATCATGTTTCACTGTTGCAGTCATTACTCTTGGGTTGAATCCCAAAGCTGAGGATGGGTGGCTGGGCTAAATAGGATTAGGAGAAGCTAAGAGGCCCTGCATAACTGCAGTGGCAAAGCCTGCTCTGGATTTAGAGTAGAGAGGTAAGTGGTAGTGCTTTGTAAAAGTGTGCACTGAACTCCAAGTTGCAGCCTCTAAGATGTTTTTGGTTGGTACTTCCCTGAGGAAGGCTGCTGAAGTGGCTGCTGCTCTGGTTGAATGTGGCCTAATGTCCTTAGGCACTGATTTGCCATGCTGTGAGTAACAGAAACAAATGCAATGGCCTATCCATTTTGAAATGGTCTGTTTTGAGATAGCCTTTCCTTGTGATCCTGCAGCATATGCCACTAAAAGTTGCTCAGTCTTTCTGAAAGCTTTAGTTCTGTCCAAGTAGAAGCGTAGCTGTCTATGTCAAAAGAATGCAGAAGTCTCTCACCCTTGTTCTGTGGGTTTGGATAAAAGGTAGGCAAGTGAATGGTTTGGTTAAGGGCCACACTGGACACCACCTTAGGCATAAATATAGGATTCGTCCACAGAGAAACCCTGTCTGGATGAAAAATGATAAAAGGTTCCACAGCCATGAGTGCCTGTAACTCAGAGACTAGTCTTGCAGAGGGTATTGCTAGGAGCTGAGCTGTTTTCCAGGATAAGAATTTTATATCAGCTGTTGAGGCTGACTCAAAAGGAGGCAGTGTGAGTTTTTCCAAGACATAATTGAGGTCCCATGTACACATTGGTGCTCTCCTTGGAGGTCTTATGTTTTTGGCCCCTCTGAGGTACTGCCTTATTAAAGAATGAGAAAAGATAGGTGGTTCCGTATTGTAATGGGCTGAAATGGCAGAGGCATGAATCTTAATTGATGAAAAGGATAAGCCTTTGTCCAGCATCTCAGTTAGCTATTGTAAAATCTGAGGAATATTTGGTACAAACGTGTCAATTCCTTGTTTCTGGTTCCAAGCACAGAATCTCTTCCATTTTTGAGCATAAGATTTTCTGGTACTGGGCCTCCTGGCCTCCAAATGAACACCCATTACAGCTTTGGAGAGAGGAGTGTTCTGAATGGCTACATTATCCGCCATGCTGCCAGATTTAAGGTCCTGAGTTGGCTGTGCAGGATCTGATTGTTTTGTTGGGTCAGTAAGTGAGAAGTCTGAGGTAATGTCCAGGCTGGACCTTGAGACAAGTTCTTTAGGATTGGGTACCAGTGCTGGCATGGCCAGTCTGGGGCAATCAGTATCATTTTTGGCTCTTTTGTCTGACCTTTAGGAGTACCTTGGGGAGGAGAGGCAGTGGAGGAAAGGCATATACTGTTAGGTTCTTCCAGCTGAAGGATAGGGCATCCACTTTCCATGCTTGCTTGTGATAAGTCCTTGTGCAGAATCTCTTTAGTTGGCAGTTGTGAGGGGAAGCAAACAGATCTATGTCTGGGCATCCCCATTTCCTTATCATGCTGAAGACGTGGATCCAGTTTCCACTCGTGGGGACCCATGAGGTTTCTGCTTAGTTCATCTGCCAGAGTATTTATTTTTCCTGGCAGGAATTGTGCTTGCAGGTGAACTTGAAAGGTCAATGTTGTGTCCCATAAAGTCATGGCTTGTCTGCAAAGGGAGTAGGAATGTGTGCCTCCCTGCTTGTTTATGTACCACATGACTGTAGTATTGTCCATCCTTATCAGTAGTTGTCCTGGATGAAGTAGATCCTTGAAAGCTGTCAGGGCATTCTGAACAGCTAGCATCTCTTTTTGATTGATATGAAGATGCATCTGGCTTGCGGGCCATGTGCCCTGAATACATTTTCCTGCCATGTGGGCCCCCCAGGCATCTGTTGTTATTGTCTGCCTGGCTGTGGGTAAAGTGAATGGCTGTCCCTTGTTGTGGTGACAGGCCTGTGCCCACCATCGAAACTCCTGTTGCAGGCAGGGAATGAGAGTAATTAATGTTTCCAGGCTGTGGCAATGTTGAGTCCAAACACTTTTTAGATACCATTGTAGTTTCCTCATATGCAGTCTGGCATATGGAATTAGCAGGATACAGGATGCCATGAAGCCCAAAGCCTGCAGAATTTTTCTTGCAGCTAACTGGGTCTTTGTTGCCAACATTTTGAAGTAAGAAGTCAGTTGCCTTTGTTTGTCTGGCGTGAGATAAGCCATCTGGGCAGTAGTATTTAAGCTTGCACCCAAGAATATTATCTCTTGAGAGGGTACTAGTTTTGATTTATTTTCGTTTACTGTGTACCCTAGGCAAATTAGTAATCTTTTTACAAATGCCAGATGCTTTAATAGAATGTCTTTGTTCTCTGCTTGAATAAGACAGTCGTCTAAGTAAGGATATATTTGAATTCCTCGTTGTCTGCAAAATGCAATTACTGGTGCCAGGCATTTTGTGAAGACCCTGGGCGCAGTAGATAAGCCAAAGGGCAGTGCAGAGAATTGGTAGTGCATCGAGCCAGCTATGAATCTGAGGTATCTTCTGCAAGATTGTCTGATTGGGACATGCAGGTATGCCTCTTTTAGATCCAAAATTATGAGCCAAGCCTTCTTGCCCAGCATGGGCAGTAGCTGCTGCAGAGTCAACATTTTGAACTTTGGAACGCCCAGAAATGCGTTTAGAATAGACAGGTCCAGTATTGGTCTTCAGGCTTTGGCCTTTCTGGGCACCAAGAAAAGTCTTGAGTAAAATCCTTGTCCCTGCTCTTGTTGTGGTACTCACTGAATGGCCCTCATGTCCATGAGGGATGAAAAGTACAGTTTTGTACCTACCATAAATGTAGATGTTCGAGTGCTAATACAGCTGCAGTAATAACATATGGGTTCTCTGCCGTTAGGCGGTCCCTCGGTCAGCTGAATTCCAAAGTCTAGGTCCGGCGTCGGTTGTTGTCGCTTCCTTTCCTGACGTCAGCGAGGCAGGAGTATACAAGACACAGCCGACGCCATTTTCTTCAGTCTTTCTTGCCCCAGATGTCAGGTGCCCCCAGTAGGAAGGCAATACATAAATTATATTTATATACATGCAATGCAATGTAATCAAAAAACAGTAGTTGCAAGCAAATATACCATAGAAGGATAACCCAAACAGGTTGTATGAAGAGGGGTTAGGTCCTAAGCCTTCACCAAGAGGGGTAGGAGGGAGGGAAATTTGTACTGCAGCTGTATTAGCACTCGAACATCTACATTTATGGTAGGTACAAAACTGTACTATGTTCATCGTGCATACAGCTGCAGTAATAACATATGGGTAGAATCCCATAGCTACGCACAGGGTGGTAGGCACTAGGTAGAACTGGGATGAGCCAGAATACCCTGCAACACAGCAGTAGCAAAGCCTGCTCTAGTTTTGGAATATAAAGGCAGGTGGTAGTGTCTTGTGAAGGTATGCACAGAACTCCAAGTGGCTGCCTCCAAAATATCTTTGGTAGGAACTCCTCTGAGGAAGGCTGTAGAAGTAGCTGTGGCCCTGGTGGAGTGGTATCTGATGCCTGTAGGGACAGATTTTCCATGATAGGAGTAACAAAACCGTACGCAGTGGCCTATCCATTTTGAAATTGTCTGTGTGGTCACTGGCTTGCCTTGAGCTCCTACAGCATAGGACACAAAAAGTTGTTGTGATTTCCTAAAAGGCTTTGTTCTGTCCAAGTAATAACGTAGCTGTCTATGGATGTCTAAAGAGTGTAGCAGCCTTTCCCCTTTGTTTTGAGGATTGGGGTAAAAGGTAGGCAAGTGTATGGCTTGATTTAAAGCTACCCTGGATACCACCTTAGGCATAAATGATGGGTTGGTTCGAAGGGAAACCCTGTCCTGATGGAAAATGAGAAAGGGCTGCACAGCCATGAGGGCTTGTAGTTCCGAAACCCTACGAGCTGAGGTAATGGCCAGAAGGAAGGCTGTTTTCCAGGACAAATGTTGCAAATCTGTTGAAGCAGCTGGTTCAAATGGAGGCAATGTTAATTTTTCTAGAACATGATTAAGATCCTAGGCTGGTACTGGTTGTTTCCTTGGTGGTCTTATATTCTTAGCCCCTCTGAGGAACTGTCTTAAGAGTGGGTGAGAGAATAAGGGTGGATCCGTGTTGAATTCTGCAGAAATGGCTGAGGCATGGATTTTTATGGAGGAAAATGAGAGTCCACTGTTCAGCAGCTCAGCTAGATACTGTAATACCTGAGGCAAATTTAGTTTTGTAGGGTCCTGGCCTTTTTTCTCATTCCAAGAGCAAAACCGTTTCCATTTTGCTGAGTAAGCCTTTCTAGTAGATGGCCTTCTGGCCTCCAAAATGACATCCTGTACCTCTTTGGAGAGTAAGGTCTGTTGAGGTGTTAAGGAATTTTCCATGCAGCGAGATAGAGTGTTTTCAGCTGACTGTGAAGAGTTTTGTAGTTGTGCTGAGTCAGCAGATGAGGCATTAGAGGTAGGGACCAGGGAGGAACATGTGTTAGGCTCCTCAGGAGTGGGTACCAGTGTTGTCTTGGCCAGTCTGGAGCAATCAGTATCATCTTTGGTCTGTCTGCTCTTGCTTTCAAGAGCACCTTGGGCAGAAGATGCAGAGGTGGGAAAGCGTAAACTGTCCATGCTGTCCAGCTGAATGAAAGGGCATCCACTCTCCAGGCCTTTGGATGAAAGGTCCTTGAACAAAACTTTTCCAATTGATGATTCCTGTGGGAGGCGAAGAGATCTATGTCTGGCCTCCCCCACGCTTGGATTATCTTTGTAAACACTTGGGGATGCAACTTCCATTCGTGTGGATCTGTCATATTTCTGCTTAGATTGTCTGCCAGCGTGTTTTCCAAACCTGGCAAGTACTGTGCTTGAAGCTCGATTTGCCATTCCAGAGCCAAGTTCCAAAGTGTCATGGCTAGTCTGCACAGAGGGTATGAATGTGTTCCTCCTTGTTTGTTTATGTACCACATAACTGTGGTGTTGTCTGTTCTTATCAATAATTGTCCTGGATGTAGGAGGTCCTTGAAAGCTGAAATTGCATTTATCACTGCTAGCATTTCTTTTTGATTGATGTGAAGGTGCTTTTCCTTTTGGGACCATTTGCCCTGAATGCACCTGTCTGTCATGTGCATGTCAGGCTTAATCTGAGGCGTCTGTTGTGATGACTTGATTTGCTTGAGGCTTGCAGAATGGGAGACCTGTGTTTGTTTGACATGCTTGAGCCCACCATAGAAATTCCTTTTGCAAACATGGAATTATTGGTATTATTGTTTCCAAACTGTGGCTGTGTTGAGACCATAGATTTTTTAGGTACCATTGAAGTTTCCTCATTTGCACATGGGATTAAAAGAATGCAAGATGCCATGAAGCCCAGGGCCTGCAGGATTTTCCTTGCAGTAAGCCTGGTACAATTTGCTAGCATTTTGAAGTACTGAGTTAGGTGCCTCTGCTTTTCTGGCGTAAGATAGGCCATCTGGGTGTTTGTGTCCAAGTTGGCACCCAGGAAGGTTATTTTCTGAGCTGGTGTTAGCCTGGATTTCTCTTTGTTGACTGTGTATCCCAGAGCATTCAGTAACCGTGTTGCATAAGCCAGATGTTCCAGAAGTGTGTGCTTGCTGTCCGCTTGGATCAGGCAGTCATCCAAATAAGGGTAAATTTGTATCCCTTGAAGTCTGTAGTAGACAATTACTGATGCCAGGCATTTCGTGAATACTCTGGGCGCAGTAGATAAGCCAAAGGGCAATGCAGAGAATTGATAGTGGATTGAACCTGCAAGAAATCTGAGGTATCTTCTGCAGCTTTGTGTGATAGGGACATGCAGGTATGCCTCCTTGAGGTCCAATGTTACCAGCCAAAACCCCTTGCCCAGCATGGGAAGAAGCTGCTGTAATGTGAGCATCTTGAATTTTGGTACAAGTAAGAATGTGTTTAGGATGGATAAGTCCAAAATAGGTCTCCAGTCGGTTCCTTTCCTTGGTACCAGAAATAGCCTGGAATAAAAACCTTGACCTTGTTCGTGCATAGGTACCTCTTGAATAGCTTTCATGTCTATGAGCTTTGAAATTTGTAGTAGTGCCTCTGCCCTTTGATTGTGTGGCAGGTTTGGCATGCCTCTCATTTTTGGGAGAGTGTGAAAATGAAATCTGTAGCCTCTGTTTATAAAGTCCAGGATTCATTTGACTGTTGTGACCATATGCCAATTTCTTGTAAATAATGCCAGCTTTCCTCCAAAGGGAGCTGCCAGCTGAGACTTGCTTGGCATGGAAAGTAGGAAGTATTTGGGTTTCTTTCCTGTATTGCTGTGCATTGTTTTCGCCACCTCTTGGTGCTGGAGTTTGCCATTGTCTGCCTCTATATGATCCTTGTGATTGCCCTCTGCCCCTTGTGCGCCTATATCTACCTCTTTGGGGCCTGTCCGTGGCTGGAAAGGACCAGATTTTAGAAGGCCAATTTCTGCTAAAACGTGGTGGTTGAACCTGTAGAAAAGCTTTGACAGTTTGCATAGATTTGGCTTTTTCGTCCATTTTCCGTAGTATCTCCTCAGCATTAGTACCAAATAGCACATCCTTTTGTAAAGGAGCATCTAGTAATTTAGCTTTCACATGATCAGGCAAGATTTGTTCCCTAAGCCATGCATGCCTATGAATGGCTGATCCTGTAACAGCAGCTCTACTTGAGGCCTCTAGGGCATCATAACCACATTGTAAAGTGTGTTTACCCACTTGTTCTGCACTAAGCATCATATCCTGCAACTCCTTCAAATCTGGTTGTTCAGGTTGAGACATTTTATTTGTTAATTGTGATAACAGAAACTGCTGATATTTAAGCATATGAAACTGACAATTTAATGCCCTCATGGCTAGGGTGGCCGAGGTATATACCTTTTTTCCCCACCTTTCTAAGGATCTAGACTCTCTTTCGGAAGGTAGTGGATTCTTAGAAGTAGAGGCTTTCATTCCCTTGGGACCTTGAGAAATGGTTTCAGGGTCAGCATTATGGCTTTGGAAAAGAAATTGGTGAGAGTTAGGAACTCTGTAGTACCTATCAGGCTTGACTGGGGCAGGGGGCAGGAGGCAGAGAATCCGGGTTAAGGCAAGCCTCCGAATAAACATCATCAAGTACATCCAAGACAGGAGGTATCGCCAGAGGTCTGTGTTGAGGCAACAAAAGAAATTCCCTCAGTCTTTTCTTGGAATCAGAAAAGTCTTGGCCTTCCCAATGGAAGTGTTCCCTCAGAGTGTGCAAGGTTTCCCCAAAAGAATAATCCTCAGGAGGAGATACAGAAGGAATGGATTGTTCTGCATCAGAATCTCCAAAAGGGGAGTAAGTGTGTTCCTCTACATCAGAATGTTCTGAAATAATGGAGCCCTGATCAGAAGAGGGAGAATCTTCCTCCACTCTGGGCCTCTTGTCAGGAGGGGGTTGGGAACCCCTGATAAGAGTAATCAAATCCTCCGCCATTTTAAGCATCTGTTTTTTAGGCATGGGACCTGTGGATGGGTCCTGTGCAACAGGCCTCTTGGGATGCCTGGCTGATTTGGATTTAGTAAAGGCCTTAATGGAAAATGAAGATGAGGGTCTAAAGACACCATGGGTGGAAGTGGACCTGTCCACATTAGGAGACTCAACGCTCACAGTGGCTTCGGTGGTTGTAGTCTGGGTATGGGCCGAGGTACCTGCGGTCTCAGGTACAGAAGACCCTGCCAAAGAAGTGTCGTCGGTAGTCAGGGACTGCATAGGCGTCTCGCTGAGAACCGGACCACGTGTAGCCGGTTTTGGCGTGGTGTCGGTGGAGACCGCGGACCTCGCGTGTCGGTCCTTGTCCTTGCGTTTTTTGGACAAAACTGTAGTCGGAGTCTCCGATGACATTTTATAGTCAAATGCTGTACCAAATAAATGTTGGGCGAACTCCGCCCGACGCTTGATAGTGCGTTTATTGAAAGTAGCACAAAAGCGGCAGCCCGAGACGTCGTGGTCTGGGCCTAAACAAGGTATGCAAAGGGAATGGAAATCCTTATGCGGTATTTGCTTCCCACAAGAAATACAATTGTTAACTTTTTCCTGACATCGGTCTGAGGCAAGAAAAGTTTCCCCAACGGGGTACTTAGCTTTAATGAAGACTTCGGTTTCCAAATTTTTCGTAAATTCAGGAGCTGGCCGACCGGCACTTGTGAACTGCTTCTGCTTCGGGCACTGTGCGGCAAAAAAGACTGAAGAAAATGACATAGGCTGTGTCTTACATACTCCTGCCTCGCTGACGTCAGGAATGGAAGCGACAACAACCGACGCCGGACCTAGACTTTGGAATTCGGCCGACCGAGGGACCGCCTGATAGCAGAGAATGAGAAGTTATGTACCTACCATAACGTTCCATGTTAGTTGTCTTCTCTCGCCTTCTTTCTTGCTTGATGGGTTCGGAGCCGATCCTCGGCTCCGACTCGGCACTTTGCTAAGCTCGAGAGTCACCTTTACCAGCTCAAGGCAGCCCCATATCCCATGATGCAAGGCGGTAAGTACCCAGATCTCGTTTGTTACCTATAGGCAATAACACCTAGCACAAAAAACTTCCCAGAAGGAAAGAAAGGCAAAAAGCCTGAAGGATGGGCTATAAGGTAGACCAGAACTAGCTGGTCTTAAGAAGCATTCTTCCATATAAAGAGAAAAAGGTCTGTCCAGGCCAGGGGGCAGGAGGGAGGGTCGCAAGAAAGAAGGCGAGAGAAGACAACTAACATGGAACGTTATGGTAGGTACATAACTTCTCAATGTTAAGTTGTCAATCTCGCCTTCATTCTTGTTTGATGGGACCGCGTACCTAGCACCTCTATCCTGGGTGGCTCAATGGAACAGACTCTTGAGAACTGTAGAGCCAAAACTGGCTCTATCCCTGGAGGCCAAATCCAATTTGTAATGAGAAACAAAGGTATGAGGAGTGGCCCAAGTGGCTGCTGCACAAATAGTGTCTAATGGAAGTCTAGCCTGAAAAGCTGTGGAAGTGGCTAAGCTTCTGGTTGAATGCGCTTTAGGTTTTGACCACAGCTGTTTTCCCCTGAGCTGATAGATTTCAGAGATGATGGAAGAAAGCCATCTAGATAAGGTCACTTTGGAGACAGGAAGGCCTTTCTTATTATCAGCATAAGAAAGAAAGAGCTGATCGGATTTCCTGAATTGTTTTGTTCTGTCCAAATAATATCTGAGTTGGCGGTGAACATCAAGATAATGTAATTTTTGTTCCGATCTGTTTGAGTAATTAGGGAAAAATACAGGGAGGTCAATAGATTGATTCAAATTATTTTTCGAGGCCACCTTAGGCAAAAAGGTTGAAATAGTTCTCAAGGATACCCTGTCTTTGTGGAAGACCAAATAAGGGGGACGAACAGAGAGAGCATGAAGTTCTGACACTCTCCTTGCCGAGGTAATAGCAACAAGGAAGAGTATTTTCCATGAAAGAAATTTCAGGGAACATGTAACAGCTGGCTCGAAGGGAGGAAGAATTAAGGATGTCAGCACTAGATTTAGGTCCCATTGAGGAGGAGGACTCCTGACTGGAGGTTTCAGGAGGAAAATTCCTCTTAGAAAGGCTCTACAAAGCCTGTGGGACATGATGTTGTGATCTGCAAACCCGACATGAAAGTTCGAGATAGCAGCCAACTGAACTTTGACCGTGAAAGATGAAGAGCCCGAGTGAAAGATTTCTGCTAAGAAATCCAAAACTGCTTGAACAGGGGCAGTAAAAGGATCTATATTTTTAGCTTTTGCCCAACAAGAGAAGCGTTTCCACTTGCTGGTATAAATCCTTCTAGTAGAGGATTTAAGGGAAGCCACTATGATATCCCTAACAGGATTAGAGATCATAGGAAGCCTGGCTAAGGAAGGAAGTGGAGCAACCACGCTGTGAGGTTGAGAGAAGGAATAGACCGATGCAGCTGACCCGATTGGTGAATCAGCAGGTCTGGCACTGGGTCCAGATGCCACGGCTGCACCAAAAGGTGACGATGGAGGAACGGAAACCAAATTTGTCGAGGCCAATAGGGAGCAATGAAAATCATTTTGGCTCTCAAAACGGTGGCTTTCTGGAATACTTGTGGAATCAACGGGAAAGGAGGAAAGGCATAAAGAAGTCCCTGGGGCCAATCTTGGGTTAGAGCGTCTCTGGGGGGATGGCCTGGCAGTGGGGAGAGAGAAAAGAAGTCTGGGCATTTGCTGTTTTGGGGAGTAGCAAAAAGATCGCAACATGGGCGGCCCCATTCTAGAAAAATCTCCTCCACTATAGATTGTTTGAGAGACCACTCGTGAGGCATGAGAATAGCTCTGATCAATCTGTCTGCTAGAATGTTGGTTTTCCCAGGGATATGCATTGCTACCAGAAACCGATGAGAGGAGATCGCCCATTGCCAAAGTCTGAGAGCTTCTCGACACAAGGAGTAGGACTTGGTTCCGCCCTGTTTGTTGATCTACCATACTACAGACATGTTGTCTGTGTGAACTGCAATTGTTCCCAAGGGAAGAAAGTCGTTGAGGGCTTGCAACGTTAAAAGCACTGCTCTCATCTCTAGGACATTTATGTGCAGGTGGTATTCGAATGGTTGCCATGTCCCATGAACCATCCTGCCCTGATAATGACCCCCCCACCCGATCAGGGAGGCGTCCGTAGTGACTGTGGCTACCGAGGCCGGGGATACAAAGGGTCTGCCTTGATGAATCTGGGGAGAAGAAATCCACCATGACAGATGATTCTTGCAAATTTGTGTCACCAGGATTTGGTGACGCATGGGAAGTTGTTGGTAAGACCACTGGGTGAACAACATCCATTGAAGAAGACGCATGTAGAAGCGGGCCAGGGGAAGAAGGGTAATAGCTGCAGCCATGAGGCCCAACACCTTCAGAACCATTCTGGCTTGCACCTTTCTGCTGGCAAGGATGATCCTCACGTGACTTTGGATATCTGAGATTCTTTGGTCTGTGAGGGTTGCTGACATCCGAACAGTGTTTAAGTTTGCGCCTATGAAAGTAATAGACTGGCAGGGCAATAAGGAGGATTTTTCGTAGTTGATCGAAATTCCTAATTGAGTGCAGAGATTTAGGGTGTAATCCCTGGCTTGAAGAAGTTGATGCCTGGTGGTGGCTGAAAGGAGCCAGTCGTCGAGATACGGAAACACCTGGAATCCTTGACGTCTCAGGTGAGCCGTGACCACTGCCATACATTTGGTGAACACTCTGGGGGCTGTAGTGAGACCAAAGGGCAGGGCTCTGAATTGAAAATGACTGGACCCCAGCCGAAAGCGGAGAAATCTTCTGGAGCGTCTGTGAATTTTTATGTGATAGTACGCGTCCTGAATTTCTATTGAGCACATCCAGTTGTCCTTTTCTAGGAAGGGCAAAATTGATTGAAGTGTGACCATTCAAAATCTTGTCTTTCTCACAGACTTGTTGAGTCTGCTGAGATCCAATATTGGTCTCCAGTCTCCCGTCTTTTGGGGACCAAAAGAATCTTGAGTAGATTCCGGGCTCTGAATGGTCTGTTGTAACTGGCTGAATGGCTCTTTTTTGTAGAAGCTTTGATACTTCTAACTCTGCAATTTCCCTTAGACCGGGTGGCACATCTGGAAGGGAATTTTTGTGAGTGAAAGGACTTTCCTCGAAAGGAATCTTGTAACCCTCGGATATGATCGACTGTACCCATCTGTCTTGAGAGAGGGAACGCCAGGCTTCTGGGTACAGCGATAGTCTTCCCCCGACTGCCTCCAAGGAAGGACAGTCGGGCAACACCACAGGGATGCTGGAAGGGCTTGTCAGAGAGAGGCTCTCTGCTTCCCTGGTTTTGTGGACCCCCTCTGCCTCTAGAGCGGCGTCTGTTATTATTATTACCCCCTCTGCCTGTAGGGGTAAACTGACCACGTGTATCCGGTGTGACTCCTTGGGATTTACGGAACCACATTTTTCCGCCCTTCTGACCTTTGGGGTAAGGTCTAGATGGGGTAGAAAAACGGCCCCTATGGCAGAAAGAGTCTTGCCGTCCTGCTCACACCTGGTCAATGTATCCTTCACTTGAGGGCCAAACAATGCTGACCCATCAAAGGGAGAGTTTGTGAAGGGCGCCTTAAAGGGATCTGCAAAATTACAGAGCCGCATCCAGGATTGACGTCTAAGAGCCACTCCTTTACCTGCGGCTCTACTCGCTCCATCCGCTGCATACGAGATCAGCCGCATGGAGGAGTTTGCTATAGAATTAAGGATTCCGAGCTGAGAAGCAATTTTGTCCTGAGCCCCTGGAGCTGTAGGATCCTGTACTACTACACCTAGTTCTTTTAGGATGTCCCTTTGGAGTCTGGTGAAGTGACATAAATAATTCAGCGAACGCATGGCAAAGGTCGCTGAGGAAAACATCCGCTTACCATACCTGTCCATGGTCCTCGAATCCTTGTTAGGAGGATGGACTGGTACAGAAGGATCTGCAAGTTCCTTCTTAGTGGCGGCCGCCACCACCATGGCATCAACAGGGACACCTTTAGTAAGGAATTGTTTTTCAGAAGGGGCTGTAATAAATTTAGACGGCCTCCTAGGAACTGGCTCTACAGAATCAGGAGCAGCCCAAGCCTTCCGAGCAATAACCTCCATCAGGGGGTCGAAAGGAGGAGACACCCAGGAGGTGGAGGGTCGAGATATAAAAGCCTCTAGGTATACCGACTCATCCTCGGAGGGATTGATGGAGGGCCAGTTTCCCCTCTGTTTTAGGAGTTCTAGGATGTCTGAAAAGGAGACATCCTCAGAGGGGGATCTTGGGGACCCCTCCGACTCATCTAAGTCGGTATCTGAGGTGGTAGACTCAGGGGAGTCCAGGTGCTTCCTCTTACAAGTCCTCTTGCGAGGAGGATCTCCTGACGGGTCAGGAGAATCCTTGGAAGAGGGGGTTCTTCCCAATGGGGAAACCTGAGGCGGTGGATCTCTCGGTCCGGGAGCAAGAGTGTGGGAAGAGATATCGACAGGCACCGTAGAGGGAGGAGCTAAGGGAATAGACTGCTGACTGAGCCCAGTGGACAGCTCACTCATCATCACCTCAAAGACTCCCCTCCCTGGAAGATGAGAGAACCCGTTCGAAGAAACAGGGACTCCCGGGCCCACCGAAAGGGAAGGCTCCGAGGCAGATGTCGGAGCCGAGCTCACCAGTCGAGGCTCCAAGGGAAGAGCGGGGTCGGACAAGGGTCCGATGCCACTCACCCCCTCGGAGGAGACCAGGGAAGCCCGGCCACCGAATCCCTCCAAGGAAGGTCTCGAGGAGGAGATAAGAGTAGATGCTGAAGGTGCAGAAGGGGGAAGGATCTGTCCTTCAGCCATAGCCGTAACTATTCCCGTAGACTCCAGCTCCAAACTCTGAGGCAGAGTCGAAGGAGGAACTTGAAGAGGGTGTGGACTAATAGTCGTCTGTTGAGATGGACTATGCAGCATCTGGGCCAGTGCCTGCGATTTCAACAATCTACTTACCTCCCTCTCTAAATCATGGTCTGATAACTTGGACGACCTCGATGATCGGCTCCGATGGCTCCGCTCCGAAAGGAGAGGTGAGGCCGGAGCCGACAGTATCAGTTCCAAGGAAGGGGACCTGGACCTCTTCCTCGAAGGGACCATCGGAGCCGAAGAAACTACAGATCCAGACGGAGCCGATAACTTTTCGGATCCGAATGAAAGTTTCGATGCATCGGCTCCAGCCGGAGCCAATACAGACATAGCAGTAATGGTGTCGGAGCCAGTCGGCGCAGACACCGAAGCCTGAGCCACATGGTGGTCGGAGCCAGTCAGAGCCGACACCAAGGTGACCATTACAGTATCGGCACCGATAGCCATCGGTGCCGAAGATTTTGGCAAGATAGGATCGGCTCCAGCCGGAGCCGATTTCGACTCCAAAGGAGTCTGAGCCGAGGCCGCAGGCTTAGAAACAGAAGCCTGGGCCTTGGTAGACTTAGTAGTCTTGCTCGGAGCCGATTTGGCCGGAGAGCCCTCCGGTTTAAGGAGACCCCTTAAAATCAACTTATTTCTCCTCTCCTGCAGGACTCTCTGGCCAAAGGAGTGACAAATTGCACAGGAGTCCTGCAGGTGGAGTGGTCCCAGGCAGTATAAGCAAGAAGTGTGACCGTCTGTTAGAGACATCTTCTGACAGCACGAGTCACACTTCTTGAAGCCTGAGACCCTTTGCTCTTTGGACATGGTTGTACACAAAACAGTACACACACACAGTCCCAATCAGACAACTAAAGATTAAAGAATAAACAATAACTAACCTCTCACACACACACCCTAACAGGGGGGGGTGGGTGGGAGGGAATAAAGGCCTGACTAAAAAGAAGGGGAAGGAAAAATAAAGTTAGTCAGAAAAGGGCTTACAATTAAGTAAAAAGGAAAGGATTCTATAGAAAAGTGGTTATTATTAAATTTTGGGGCAACTAGAGTTTAAATCTAAACACTTACCAGGAGCTGGCAAAAGGAGGACCTCATCAGCGAAGCGGCAAACGAGATCTGGGTACTTACCGCCTTGCATCATGGGATATGGGGCTGCCTCGAGCTGGTAAAAGTGACTCTCGAGCTTAGCAAAGTGCCAAGTCGGAGCCGAGGATCGGCTCCAAACCCATCAAGCAAGAATGAAGGCGAGATTGACAACTTAACATCCCATATGTTATTACTGCAGCTGTATGCACGATGAACATCTTGCTTTTGTGCCTCTGCCCATTGATTGTGTGGCAGGTCTGGCATACCTTTTGCCCTTGGCAGGGTGTGAAGGTGGAACCTGTAGCCCTGAGACACTATGTTCAAGACCCATTTGTCCTGGGTGATCATGTGTCAATTTTGTGAAAAAAGTGCTAGTTTTCCCCCTAAGAGGGTTGCCAAAAGATAAGTGCTTGGTTCTGGCAGAGGAAAGTCATTGGGACTGTTTCCTGTATGGCTGTGATTTGTCTTCTCCACTTTTGGAGGTAGAAGCACCCCATTGTTTAGGCCTGTATGAGCCTTGGGGCTGGGATTTGCCTCTGGGGCATCTGTATCTGCCTCTTTGTGGCCTGTCTGACACTGGAAAGGACCAATTCTTTGCAGGCCAGTTCCTGCTAAATCTGGGAGGCTGCACCTGTAAGAAATCCTTAACTGTCTGCATAGATTTTGCTTTATCTTCCATTTTGTTTAACACCTCTTCTGCTTTAACACCAAACAAAGTATCATGCTGTAATGGAGCATCTAATAATTTTGCTTTAACATGATCAGGAAGATTCTGTTCCTTTAACCAAGCATGTCGCCTAATGACAGAACCCATAACAGTGGCCCTGCATGAGGCCTCCAGAGAATCAAAACCACATTGCAAAGTATGCTTTCCCACTTGTTCAGTTGCATGCAATAAATCCTGCATTTCTTTGTTTTCTGCACATTCAGAATTTGTTAACATTTTCTGTTTAAGCAGTGACAATAAGTTTTGCTGATATTTAAGCATATGAAATTGACAATTTAAAGCCCTCACAGCCAAGGTAGCAGAAGTGTAAACCTTCTTCCCCCATCTGTCCAGTGCCCTTGAATCCCTATCAGAGGGGATAGGGTTTTTTGCAGTGGAAGCCTTGACCCCTTTGGCACCCTGAGAAATAGTTTCTGGGTCAGCAGCAGGGTTTTTATAAAGAAATTTATGTAAATCTGGAACCCTGTAGTATCTGCCTGGCTTAACAGGAGCAGGAGGTAGAGTCAGGGGACAGGCCGGACTCTGAATACACATCATCTACTATGTCTAAAACAGGAGGGATAGCAAGAGGCCTGTGCTGAGGTAGTAAAAGAAAATCTCTAAGCCTTTACTTAGATTCTGAGTACTCTTGTCTCTCCCAGTGGATGTGCTCCCTCATGGTATGCAGGGTTTCCCCAAAAGAAAAATCCTCAGGAGGGGTGGCTTAAGGGATAGATTCGTCAGCATTGGAATCTTTATAGTGAGGTAGAGAGTGTTCTTGGTCAGAAGAGGACCCAGAGGAAATGGAAACCTAATCTGAAGATTCATATTCTGTCTCTTGCCTAGGCCTCTTCTCAGGAGGGGGATGAGAACCCCTGATCAAAGTAATTAGGTTTTCGGCAATTTTGAGCATCTGTTTTTTAGGCCTGGTGGTCTGTCCATGGGCTTGCTGCACTTATTTCTTTGTCTTTAGTGGTGCTTTAGTCTTTGCCTTTGGAGCTGTAGTCGGTTTTATATATAACTGTGTAGGCCTGAAAACACCCTTAGAAGCCGATGCCTGCTCAGCGGCTCCGGACCCATCTGAGGGAATATTTTCCGAGTGTCTAATACCTTGAGTTTCCGGAGGTCTAGCCTGCTCCACGTGGGAGCTGGAAGCTGCCTGCGGCTCTGAGGTAGCGGGTGTCAGGGGCTGCGAAAGCGCCTCACTGAGAACCGGCAAACCGGCGACTGGCTTAGAAGAAGCCTTGTCGTCAGTTTTGGACCTCGGATGCCTGTCCTTTTCCTTGCGTTTCTTGTGAATTGCGGTAGTCAGATGGCTATCCGACAACATTGTGTAATTAAATCTTCGGCCAAAGTAATGAAATGCAAAATCGTAGACACGCTTAATAGTGCGTTGGTTAAATCTAGCACAAAATCTGCAATTAGCTACGTCGTGATCAGGGCCTAGGCAAGGAATACAGTAAGAGTGGAAGTCCTTATGAGCTATTTGCTTCCCACAAGAAATACAATTATTAACTTTGTCTGACATCGGTCTGGAGCAAGAAAAAAGTTTCCCCAACGGGGTTCTTAGCTTTAAATGAAGACTTTGGATCTGAAATTCAAACACGAAAATCTCAGGAGTCAGCCGACCGGCACTTGCAAACTGCTTCTGCTTCGGGCACCACACGGCAAGAAAGACTGAAGAAAATGGCGTTGGCTGCATCTTTTATACCCCTGGCGCACTGACGTCAGGGAAGAGGCGACAGCAACCGACGCCAGACCAAGACTTTGGAATTCAGGCCGACTGCAGGTAGCCTGCCAGCAGGGTAACCCAAGAGTAATGACTGCAACAGTGAAACATGATGAACATCAGGGAAAAGTACAGTTTTGTACCTACCATAAATGGAGATGTCTGATAGATATGCAACTGCAGTCATAACATATGGGTTGTCCTGCCTCAGGCAGCCCTCGGTCGGCCGGATTCCAAAGTCTGGGTCCGACGTCGGCTGATGTCGCATTTCTCTCCGACGTCAGAGCGGCTGGAGTACATAAGCATCAGCCGACGCCATTTTCTTCAGTGTTTCTTGCCCCAGATGCCAGGTGCCCTCCAAGGAAGGCTGTAATCAAATTGGAAGACAAAAACAGGATTCCAGACAAATAAATGAGCAATAAACAGATACACCATAACAGATATCCCCAGCTAAGAGAAACAGGGATAGGAGTGGACCCTAGGCATAGAGGGGTATGGAGGGAGGGAAAATCCGACTGCAGTTGCATATCTATCGGACATCTACATTTATGGTAGGTACAAAACTGTACTATGTCCTTCAAGAATGCAACTGCAGTCATAACATATGGGTAGAATACCATAGCTTAGCTGGGGGAGGAGGAATGCTCTAGGAAAAAGATGGGGTGGCAATCAAACCCTGCAGGACTGTTGAAGCAAAGCCTGCTCTGGTTCTGGAGTATAGAGGGAGATTGTAGTGTTTGGAGAATGTATGCACGGAGCTCCATGTAGCAGCTTCTAGAATGTCCTTAGTAGGCACCCCTCTTAAGAATGCTGTAGAGGTGGCTGTAGCTCTGGTGGAATGTGGTCTGACATTGGCTGGAACAGTCTTTCCATGAAAGGAATAACAGAATCCGATGCAATGTCCAATCCATTTTGAAATAGTCTGTTTTGAAATTGCTTTTCCTTGGACTGCAGGGGTGTAAGCTACAAAATGTTGTTCAGACTTCCTACTGGTCTTGGTTCTGTCCACGTAGTATCGAAGTTGTCTGTGAATGTCCAAGGTATGTAACAGTCTTTCCCCCTTATTCTCAGGATTGGGGAAGAAAGCAGGCAGATGAATAGCTTGATTTAAAGAAACCCTAGATACCACCTTTGGCATAAAAGTAGGGTTGGTCCTTAATGAAACCCTGTCTCTGTGGAAAATTATGAACGGTGGTATTGCCATTAGGGCCTGTAGTTCCGAAACTCTTCTTGCTGAGGTAATTGCCAACAGGAAAGCTGTCTTCCATAAGAGAAATTGCAAGTCAACTGAAGCTGCTGGCTCAAATGGAGGTAGATTCAGTTTTTCTAGAACAAAATTGAGGTCCAAGGCTGGCACTGGAGCCTTTCTTGGTGGCTTAATGTTCTTGATTCCCCTGAGGAATTGCCTTAGCAAAGGATGTGAAAAGACAGGCGGATCAGTGTTATATCTAGCTGAAATAGCTGATGCATGTATCTTTATGGAAGAATATGAGAGTCCATTCTTTAGCATATCTGCCAAATATTCCAGGATGAGTGGGATGTTCAATAATGATGCATCATGTCCCTTGCTGGTATTCCAAATGCTGAATCTCTTCCATTTTGCTAAATAAACCTTTCTGGTGGATGGTCTTCGAGCCTCTGTTAGTATCCGCTGAACTTCCTTGGAGAGAGATAGGTTGAGGTTATTCATGGGATCTCCCAGGCTGTTAGCTGCAGTGCCTGAAGGTTTGGATGCACTGTTTTGAAGTTGTGTTGAGTCAAAATTAGTGGCCATTGGGGAAGGGCCCACTTCTTGGTGTGACATATGCTCCATAGTAGTGGATACCAGTGTTGTCTTGGCCAGTCCAGAGCTATTAGGATCCCCTTGGGTCTCTCTGCTTTGATCTTTAGTAATACTGAGGTCATCAGTGGCAGAGGTGGGAATGCATAGATTTTTAGGAAGTTCCAGATGAATGAGAGAGCATCTATTTTCCAAGCTTGTGGATGGTATGTCCTTGAGCAGAATTTTTGTAGATGATGGTTGAGGTGAGAGGCAAATAGGTCTACTTCTGGCCTGCCCCATGTCGATGTGAGCTGTGTGAAGATCTTCAGATGTAACCTCCACTCGTGTGGATCTGTGAAATTCCTGCTTAGGCTGTCCGCCAGCGCATTGTCTTTGCCTGGAACAAACTGGGATTGTAACTGAATGTTTAGACTCAGTGATTTTTCCCAAAGATGCATTGTCAGTCTGCAAAGGGGGTAAGAATGGGTGCCCCCTTGCTTGTTTATATACCACATCACAGTGGTGTTGTCTGTCCGTATCAGTAAATGGCCTTGCTGAAGTTGGTGTTCAAAGGCCTCGATGGCATGCATTACTGCCAGCATTTCCTTTTGGTTTATATGCAGATGTGTTTCCTTTGGAGACCATTGTCCTTGTATACACCTGCCTTCCATGTGCGCCCCCCATCCAAGGTCTGAGGCGTCTGTGGTCATGGTCTGTGTTATCTGTGGTTTTTTGAATGACATACCTGTGTTTGCCTGGCTTACCGAGGCCCACCATAGGAATTCCTTTTGTAGGCATGGAATGAGCGGTATGGTTGCCTCTAAGTTGTTGCTGTGCTGAGACCATAGGATTTTTAGGTACCACTGAAGCTTTCTCATGTGTAGTCTTGCTAATGGAACCAGGAGAATGCAGGATGCCATGTAACCCAGGGCCTGTAGGAATCTCCTTGCAGTCATCTGGGTAAGTTTTGCCAAACCATTGAAATAATGAGTTAACTTCTCTTGCTTGTCTTCTGTTAGGTAAGCCATTTGAGAGGCTGTGTCTAATTTGGCTCCTAAGAAGATTATTTGCTGGGATGGCTGAAGTCTTGACTTCTGGAAGTTGACTGTGTATCCCAGAGCTTGAAGTAATCGTATGACATAGTCCAAGTTTTTTGTCAACATCAATTTGTTGTCCGCTTGTATGAGGCAGTCGTCCAGGTACGGGTAAATTTGGATCCCCTGGAGCCTGCAATGAGCAATTACTGAAGCCAGGCATTTTGTGAATACTCTGGCAGTAGATAAGCCAAATGGCAATGCTGAGAATTGATAATGCTCTGGCCCTGCAAGAAATCTGAGGTATCTTCTGCAGCTGTGTCTGATAGGGACATGCAGGTATGCCTCCTTGAGGTCCAGAGTAATCAGCCAAGACCCCTTGCCCAGCATGGGAAGGAGTTGCTGTAGAGTCAGCATTTTGAACTTTGGTACTATGAGAAAGGTGTTTAATGCGGACAAATCCAGTATTGGTCTCCATTGAGATTCTTTTCTTGGAACAAGGAACAGTCTTGAGTAAAACCCCTGGCCTTGTTCTTGTTGTGGAACTCTTTCTATTGCTTTCATCCAAGTCAGCAGAGAGATTTGCTTGATAGCCTCTGCCCTCTGGTTTTGTGGTAGGTTTGGCATGCCTTGTTTTCTTGGTAAAGTATGAAAATGGAACCAGTAACCTCGGTCTATAATGTCCAAAATCCATTTGTCCTTTGTCAATCTGTGCCAATTGTCTGTAACCAGAGATAATTTCCCGCCCAAGGGAGCTTCTATTTGTTCCCTGGTAGGCGGCAGTAGAGGAGATTGTGGCTGTGGGGCAGGTGAAACCCCTGTGTCACTTCTTTGGTTTGCTGGCTGCCATTGTCGTCCCCTGTAAGGACCTCTGTATTGTCCTCTTCCTCGGCCACGTCTGTTTTTACCCCTTTGAAATTTTTCAGGATTAGGAAAAGACCAGTTTTTTTAAGGCCAATTCCTACTGAATCTGGGGGGTTGAACCTGGAGGAAATCTTTCACCGTCTGAACTGATTTTGCTTTTTCCTCGATGGACTTTAACACATCCTTAGCATTAGCACCAAAAAGCTTGTTCTTTTCCAAAGGTGCATCCAGAAGTTTTGCCTTTACATGATCTGGTAGAGGTTGATCTTTTAACCATGCATGTCTACGAATGACTGCCCCTGTCATAGCTGCCCTACATGAAGCTTCCAGTGCATCATATCCACACTGCAGGAAGTGATTGCTTACTTGCTGAGAGTTATGTACAGCTTCCTGCAAAGACTTACTGTCTAAAGGATCAGGAGAGGCCAATGTTTTCTGTAAATCTTCTAACAGGAAATCCTGATATTGTAACATATGAAAAAGGCAATTCAAAGCTCTCATAGATAAAGAAGTGGAGGTGTAAACCTTTTTACCCCATCTCTCTAATGACCTAGCTTCCCTGTTGGAGGGCAAAGGATTTTTAGAGGTGGAAGCTGAAACACCTTTAGGTCCCTGAGAAATAGTTTCCAAATAAGCAGTATGGGCCCTGAATAAATGGGAATGTGTTTCTGGGACCCTGTAATACCTGTCTGGCTTGGCTGGAGCAGGAGGAAGAGAATCAGGGGTAACACTAGAGTCAGAATATAAATCATCCAAAACATCAAGCACAGGAGGAATAGCCAAGGGCCTGTGCTGGGGCTTTTTAAGGAAAGTTCGAAGGCGCTTTCTGGAATCAGAATATTCCTGGCCTTGCCACTTGAAATGTTCCCTCATGGTATGCAGAAAGTACAGTTTTGTACCTACCATAAATGTAGATGTCCGAGAGGAATGCATCTGCAGTCCTTACAAATGGGTTGTCCTGTCATCAGGCAGCCCTTCGGTCGGCCGGATTCCAAAGTCTGGGTCTGGCTTCGGCTGGTGTCGCACTTCACCTGACGTCATTGCGGCAGTTTTCGGGTATAAAGGCATCAGCCGACGCCATTTTCCTCAGTGTTTCTTGCCCCAGATGCCAGGTGCCCTCTTGGTAGGCTAAATTTGGATAAATGCCAAAGTTTCCAAATAGTAGAGAGCAAACACACAAAATAAACATGTATGTACATATATACAAACAAATACACCATAATAGATCCCCAAGCTAGCTGAAGATTGGTAAGTACCCTAGGAGTACCTCAGAGGGAAGGAGGGTGGGTAATCCTGACTGCAGATGCATTCCTCTCGGACATCTACATTTATGGTAGGTACAAAACTGTACTATGTCCTTCAAGGATGCATCTGCAGTCCTTACAAATGGGTAGAATACCATAGCTAAACTAGGTGAGGAGGAAATGAGAATAGATTATGGTGTAGTCAGGATCCCTTGCAAAACAGCAGTGGCAAAGCCAGCACGGGATCTAGAGTATAGAGGTAAGTTATAATGCTTGGCAAATGTATGCACGGAGGTCCAAGTAGCAGCCTCTATAATGTCCTTGGTAGCCACTCCTCGTAAGAAAGCTGTGGTAGTGGCTGTGGCCCTTGTGGATTGAGGCCTGATGTTCTCTGGAGTTTTCTTTCCATGGTAGGAGTAACAAAGTCTAATGCAATTTCCTATCCATTTGGAGATTGTCTGTTTAGAAATTGGTTTTCCTTCTTTTCCTGTTGCATAAGCTACCAGAAGCTGGTCAGTTTTTCTATTGTTTTTTGTCCTGTCCAGGTAGTAGCGTAATTGCCTGTGAACATCCAAGGTATGTAAGAGCTTTTCTCCCCTGTTCTGTGGATTGGGGTAGAATGTAGGAAGGTGGATAGCCTGATTTAAAGAGACTCTGGATACCACCTTAGGCATAAATGTAGGATTTGTTCTCATGGACACTCTATCTTGATGGAAGATCAGGAAGGGTTGTACTGCCATTAATGCTTGTAGTTCAGAGACCCTTCTTGCTGAAGTTATTGCCAGCAGGAAGGCAGTCTTCCAGGATAAGTATTGTAAGTCTGCTGTAGCTGCTGGCTCGAAAGGAGGCAGAGTCAGTTTTTCTAGCACAAAGTTCAAGTCCCATGCTGGCAATGGAGGTTTCCTGGGAGGTTTTACATTTTTAATTCCCCTCAGAAACTGTCTGAGCAGAGGATGCGAGAAGACAGGAGGATCCAAGCTGTACTGTGCTGAAATAGCTGATGCATGTATCTTAATGGAGGAATAGGACAGGCCTGTGTGGTAGAGCTCAGCCAAGTACTCCAGGATGTTGGCTATGTTCATCAGTGTCACATCTTGCCCTTTTGCCGCACTCCAGATGAGATATCTTTTCCATTTTGCTGCATAATTCTTTCTTGTTGAAGGTCTACGAGCCTCCAGGATTATGTCCTTAACCCTTTGGGATAAATTTGGGTTAATTTCTGTCATGTAATGTTCCAGGCAGTTAGCTGCAGAGTTTTTAGGCTTGGATGCAGAATGTTGTAGTTGTTCTGTGTCAGCAGTAATGGGATCAGTGGTAGTTTCCATATTTGTTCCCTGGACATGCTCCTCAGTAGTGGGTACCAATGTTGTCTTGGCCAGTCTGGGGCTATCAGAATGATCCTCGGACGTTCCTCTTTGATCTTGAGAAGCACCTTGTGCATCAAAGGAAGTAGTGGGAATGCGTATGCTGTCAGGCTTTTCCAACTGAAAGATAGGGAGCCCACCTTCCAAGCAAGTGGGTGGTAAGTCCTTGTGCAGAATTTCTTCAACTGGTGATTGCATGGGGATGCAAACAAGTCTATTTGTGGTAATCCCCATTTTCTTGTGATGTCTTTGAAGATGTCCGGATGCAGCATCCATTCGTGGGCATCTGTTGTAGTTCTGCTTAATATGTCTGCTAGAATGTTTTCCTTCCCTGGTACATAAATTGCCTGTAACTGAAGGTTGTAACCCAGAGCCACATCCCATAGGTCTAGTGCCAGCCGCCATAGGGGGGTATGAGTGTGTGCCTCCCTGTTTGTTGATGTACCACATAACTGTGGTGTTGTCTGTCCTTATCAACAGCTGGCCTTCGTGGAGAAGAGGTCTGAATGCCTGGATTGCCAATTTTACTGCCATCATTTCTTTTAGGTTTATGTGCAGATGCAGTTGGTCTTGAGTCCATAGGCCTTGAATGCACTTGTCCATCATGTGTGCCCCAACCGAGGTCTGAGGCATCTGTCGTGATAGTTTGTCTTGGATGACTTTTGCTGAAGGGCAGTCCTGTGTTTGATTGACAGGCCTGAGCCCACCATAAGAACTCTTGCTTCAGGCATGGGATCATTGGAATTTTGGTTTCCAGGCTGTGCTTGTGCTGAGACCACAAATTCTTTAGGTACCACTGTAGCTTTCTCATATGAAGCCTGGCATGAGGGACCAGAATTATGCAGGATGCCATGAAGCCTAGAGCTTGTAACACTTTTCTTGCAGTTAGGTGGCTCTGCTTTGTTAATGTCAAGAAGTAGAGAGGAAGTTGTTCTTTCTTTTCTGCAGTTAGAAATGCCATTTGTTTTGATGTGTCCAGTTCTGCACCCAGAAAGGTTATTATTTGGGATGGAATCAGCCTTTACTTTTTTGTATTGACTGTGTATCCCAGGGCTTGTAGCAGATAGATGACTCTTTGTAAGTCTTCTGTTAATTTGTTTTTGCTGTCCGCTTGTATCAGGCAGTCGTCCAGGTAGGGATAGATTTGAATTCCCTGAAGTCTGCAATGAGCGATTACTGATGCCAGGCATTTCGTGAACACTCTGGGCGCAGTAGATAAGCCAAAGGGCAATGCTGAGAATTGATAATGCTCTGATCCTGCAAGAAATCGGAGGTATCTTCTGCAAATTGGTCTTATGGGGACGTGCAGGTATGCCTCCTTGAGATCTAGAGTTACCAGCCAAGACTCCTTGCCCAGCATGGGAAGAAGCTGCTGTAGAGTCAGCATTTTGAATTTTGGAACAATGAGGAATGTGTTTAGAGTGGACAGATCTAGAATAGGCCTCCATTTGTTTTCTTTTCTTGGTACCAGGAAGAGCCTGGAGTAAAATCCCTTCCCTTGCTCCATAGATGGTACCTTTTCCACAGCTCTCATTCTTAATAATTGAGATATTTGTTTTAGAGCTTCTGCCCTTTGAGTAGGTGGTAGGTTCGGCATTCCTCTCTTTCCTGGTAGAGTATGAAATGGAACCTGTAACCTTGGTCTATAGTTTGCAAAATCCATTTTTCTCTTGTAATGCAGTGCCAGTTTCTTGAAAATAAGGTTAGCTTTCCGCCTAAGGGTGCTTCTAGTTGTTCCCTGGTAGGCGGTGCCACCGCCAAGTCACTGTGATTGAGTTGTTGTAGTGGTGGTGGCTGTGTCCGTGCCTCGTTGGTTGTTACCCTGCCACTGGCGGCCCTGTAGGCACCTCTGGATTGGTTTCTGCCTCTAGAGCGCCTATTCCTGCCTCTTTGTGCCTTAGAGGACTCCGGAAAGGACCAATTCTTTGAGGGCCAATTCCTGCTAAACCTTGGCGGTTGAACTTGTAAGAAATCTTTTACTGTTTGCACAGATTTTGCTTTCTCTTCCATCTTTTTCAGAACCTGCTGTGCGGGGGCACCAAATAAATTGACCTTGTCCATAGGTGCATCCAAAAGCTTAGATTTGATATGGTCTGGTAATGCCTGTTCTTTCAACCATGCATGCCTCCTGATAACTGTGCCCGTCATGGCTGATCTAAAGGAAGCCTCCAGTGCATCATAGCCACATTTTAAAGAATGGTTACTAACCTGCTGAATGTTATGTAACATTTCTTGAACATACTTTTTATCTAAAGATTCTTCAGAGGACAGCTTTTTAGTCAACTGGTCAAGCATAAACTTTTGATATTGAATCATATAAAATTGGCAGTTCAAAGCTCTAGCTGACAAAGTAGCAGAGGTGTAAACTTTTTTACCCCATCTCTCTAAGGACCTGGAATCCCTTTCAGAGGGAGGGTTTTAGAAGAAGTAGCTGCTACAGCTTTAGGGCCCTGGGAGATAGTCTCTGGATCTGCAAAAGGGGCCTTATATAAGTGGTGATGAGTGTCCGGGACCCTGTAGTACCTATCTGGTTTAGCAGGAGCCGGAGGTAAAGTATCAGGAAAAGTGCAAGCATCATTAAATGCCTCATCAACAACAGATAGAACTGGAGGAATAGCTAAAGGCCTATGCTGTGGTAAGTGTAGAAAGGTCCTAAGCCTTTTTCTTGAGTCTGAGAAATCTTGGCCCTGCCACTGGAATTGTTCCCTCATAGCATGCAAGGTTTCCCCAAAGGAAAATTCCTCAGGAGGAGAGGCTGAAGGGATGGACTCCTCAGCATCGGAGTCTTCGTAGGGAGAATAAGAAGCCTCAGGAGGATCTGAGTGTTCTGAATCATCAGAAGAATCATCTGTGGCTACTGGCTCAGGGGTCTCTGCTCTAGGCCTCTTTTCTGGAGGAGGGAGAGGCCCTGTCTGGATGAGGCTGGGATCCACGGATTAAAGTGATGAGATCCTGTGCCAAAGAAAGCATATGGGAGCTGGTGCTGGGCCTGTGAGAGGGGGGCTTTGCAGGCACTGGTTTGGAAGTTTTGGCTGCTTTAGCCCTAGCAAAGGCCTTAATAGACATAGCTGGAGGAGGCCTAGCAGCTCCACGTGCAGGAGTAGAAATATCTAGAGGGATGGTGTCTGATAAATCCTGTGAAATCGCAACAGAAGGCTGGATTTCAGAAGCCGTTTCTACCAGAATAGAAGAGGCCTCGGTAGAAGGCAAGTTATCGGCTGAAGAAAGAACCGCTTGCTCGGTTTCGGCCGAAACCGAGACACTCGTGGATTGCTTGGCCGTGGTTTCAGCGAAACAGCGGACCTGAGTGTCGGTCCTTTTCTTTGCGTTTTTTAGTTATTTGCGTAGTCGGAGGATCCAACGGCATAATGTAGGCAAAATCGGAGCCGAAAATCTGTTCAGCAAAGTCCGAGCGACGTCTCAGCGTCCGCCGGTTAAAAGAAGCACAGGCTAGACAAGCTGCTACGTCGTGGTCTGGGCCTAAACTTTTAGTTATGTACTCACCATAACTTCAGATGTTTGGGATCCATCTCGCCTACATTCTGAATGATGGGTTCGGAGCCGATCCCTCGGCTCCGACTCGGCACGCTTATGCCAAAGAGCGAAGTCTCTTATTGGCTGAGCTTACTATATCCCAGGATGCACCACTACCAGTCCCCCAGATCTAGTTTGTCCGCATACATGCACACATGCATACCCTGCTTATATAACATCGTCAGATGAAACAAGATAAAAACAGTGGAGCTCAAAACCGTTCAATCTCTTCTGATCTGCAAGGCAGGGGGAAGGAGGGTGGGTATCAGGAATGTAGCGAGATGGATCCCAAACATCTGAACTTATGGTGAGTACATAGCTAAGAGATGTTATGTGATCCTATCTCGCCTACATTCTGAATGATGGGACAGCGTCCTAGCACCTGAATCCTGGGTGGCTCACTGGAAAACACTCCTGAGTACCGTGGAACCAAATGAAGCTCGTCCTCTAGATGCCACATCCAATTTGTAGTGGGAAATGAAAGTGTGCGGGTTGGACCAAGTAGCCGCAGCACAAATTTCCGATATAGCGAGCTTGGAATGAAAGGCTATAGAAGTAGCCATAGCTCTGGTAGAATGAGCTTTGATAGATGATGTAAGTTGTTTATTCAAGAAGAATAGGCCTGAGTTATGCAATCTCTGATCCATTTTGAGATTGTAGCTTTTGTAATGGTTTGGCCCAATTTATTATCTGAGAAGGACACAAACAACTGGTCTGACTTACGAAGTTGCTGAGTCCTGTCTAAATAGAAGCGTAATTGCCTGTGAACATCCAATTTATGGAGAGTGTATTCTGCTTCATTAGAGAATTTTGGAAAGAAAACTGGTAGCTCTAGAGATTGTTGAAGACAGAAACTAGAACAGACTTTTGGGACAAAGGATGGATTAGGCCTAAGTGATACTCTATCCTTGTGGAAAATCAAGTACGGTGGTTTAATAGACAGGGCTTGAAGCTCTGAGACTCTTCTTGCAGAGGTAATAGCCACTAAGAATGCCGTTTTCCAAGACAGATATTTTAATTGCATGTAGCAGCCGGTTCAAAAGGGGAGATGTTAATGCGAAGCACCAAATCAAGATCCCACGGAGGTGCAGGATGAAAAACTGGTGGTCTTAACAGACTGGCACCTTTAATGAACGTTTTGCATAGTCTGCTGCTCATCAAAGGAGGATCCGTGGATTCATGGAATTTAGAGATAGCAGCTAGTTGGACTTTAATAGTTGAGACAGAAGATCCCTGATTAAACAGGGATGTTAAGAATTTCAAAACCTCTGGGACAGGAGCAGTGATAGGGTCTAAGCCCTTGAGTTGAGCCCAGATAGCAAACCTCTTCCACTTACTGAGGTACAATTTGTTAGTGGTGGGTTTGTGGGCGAAGATAAAATGTGAACAACTTCGGGTCTAGTGTGTGCCTTCTAACTAAGGTTGGAAGTGGAGGAGCCAAGCTGTCAATTTTAGAGATTGAAGGGACTGATGCCAATGTCCCGACTGATGGATTAGCAAATCCGGGATCAGGTCTAAGGTCCACGGATCGTCCACTGCATGCTTTTTCAGGTAAGGAAACCATATCTGACGAGGCCAGTATGGGGCAATTAGAATCACTGAAGACCCCAGTTGAGAAGCTTTTTGAATAACTTTTGGAAGGAGTGGAATTGGAGGAAAGGCATAAAGTAGCCCTGTTGGCCAAGGTTGTGCTAGAGCATCCATGGCTGGTACTTCCTGATGTGGAATCAAGGAGAAGAACTTCTGGCACTTGGTGTTTTGTGGAGTTGCAAATAGGTCGCAGCACGGCGTCCCCCATCTCTTGAAAACCTGGGTTGCTACTGTGCGGTTTAGAGACCATTCGTGAGGAGAGAGAATTGTCCTGCTTAATTTGTCCGCCAATACATTTGACTTTCCCGGGATGTGGGTCGCTACCAAGAAGCGGTTGGTAGCTACAGCCCATTCCCACACTCTCATGGCCTCTCTGAAAAGGGGGTACGATCTGGTCCCTCCTTGTTTGTTCAGATACCAAACCACCGACATGTTGTCTGTGTGGATGGCGATGATGCCCTGAGGAAGAAACTTGTGTAAGGCCTGTAGGGATAGAAGTACAGCCCTCATCTCCAACACGTTGATGTGGAGAAGAGCTTCATCCGGAAGCCAGGAGCCCTGAACTAGCCTGCCCAGACAATGCCCCCCCCACCCTATCTGGGAGGCATCTGTCGTCAGGGTAACCACTGGAGGGAGAACAAAGGGTTTTCCCTGATCCAAGTTGGATGTCTGAAGCCACCAGCGAAGGTCCCTTTTGCATATTTCCGTGATCATGATGTGATGATTGAGGGGAAGATCCTGAAAGGACCATTGAGTTGACAAGAGCCACTGAAGAATCCTCATGTGTAATCTTGCTAGAGGAACTAAAAGAACCGTGGCAGACATTGAGCCTAAAACCTGTAGGACCATCCTGGCTGGGGCTTTGGATCTCGAGATTAGAGCTTGAACTTGGCCCTGTAAAGTTCGGATCCTTTCGGCAGGAAGAAAGACGCGCATCAATCTTGAGTCTATCTCTGCTCCTATAAACTTTATGCGTTGAGAGGGCAGCAAGACAGACTTTGACCAATTGAATGTAATCCCTAGGGAAACACCCAGGCAGATGGTGGCTTTGAGGTTGTCCATTAGTAGATGGCTGGTGGTGGCAGTCAGGAGCCAGTCGTCGAGATAGGGAAACACTTGGAATCCAAGACTTCTCAGGTGAGCCGTCACTACTGCCAAACACTTGGTGAACACCCTGGGGGCTGTGGTGAGACCAAAGGGCAGAGCACAAAATTGGTAATGACTGACTCCCAGGCTGAAGCGCAGATACCTTCTGGACGCCTGATGTATCGGTATGTGATAATAGGCGTCCTTGAGGTCTATGGAGCACATCCAAACATCCTTCTCCAACAACGGAAGAATGGATTGTAACGTGACCATTCGGAATTTGGATTTCGTGACGGATTGGTTCAGTCTGCTGAGATCCAATATTGGTCTCAGGTCCCCTGTCTTTTTTGGCACTAAAACGAACCTGGAGTAATTTCCTGATCCGATCTGGTCTGTGGGGACCGGTTGGATGACTCCTTTTTCTAGCAGCTTTAAAGCTTCTGCGGCTGCTATTTCCCTTTGACTGGGTGGTGGGTCCGGGATTCTCTTGGACGGTGGGGTTGAGTATTTGAATGGGATGGTGTAACCTCCGGCAATGATGGAAGCACCCATCTGTCCTGATTGATTGACTCCCAGGCATTTAGGTGCTTGGCAAGCGACACCCGACTGGCTCCGAGCAGCACAGCCGGGCAATCCCTCATGACGTGTGGGAGGCTGAAGAGCCACGAAAGGACTCGCGGTCTCCAGAATTGCGGGCCCTCTGCCGCCTCTGGGACGGCGTCTCCCTGAAAAATTTCCCGCCCTCTGCCTCTGGAGGGAATCTTCCTGCTGTTGGGAGAAAAACTTGCGAGATTTTGAACCACATTTTCCCCCTCCTTTAGCCTTGGGGTAAGGCCGAAGGGAGTGGAATAACGGGCACCTACGGCAGATAACGTTTTCCCTGTTGCCCACAGGGGGTAAGGGTGTCTTTCACCTTGGGTCCAAACAATGAGGACCCATCAAAGGGAGCGTCGGCGAAGGAAGACTTGAAGGCCTCCAAACTGACACAAGCGGAGCCAGGCTTGTCACGAGAGCCACGCCTGTGCCTGCCGCTCTACCCGCCTTCGGCCGCATAGGAAATGAGCCTCATGGACGAGTTAGAAATTGGCGTAAGGATAGCCAACTGAGAGCTAACGGACTGGGCTAGCTGCTCAGGTAGGTTACCCGAGAGGAATCTGACAACTCCTTGACCAGATCCCTCTGAAGCCTGGTAAAATGTGCCAAATAATTCAGAGACCTTAAGGTAAAGGCCGCTGAAGTCAGGGTGCTTCCGTACCTATCCATACTCCTAGACTCCTTATTAGGAGGATGGATGGACGTTGAAGCCTCTGCCACGTCCTGTTGTGTAGCAGATGCCACCACCATGGCATCTACAGCCACGCCTTTAGTAAGGAACTCCTTCTCGGGGAGCAGATAAAAATTTATTTGGACGAGAAGGGACTGGTTCCACGGTATCTGGATGTTCCCACGCCTTCGACAAACTAAATCCAGAAGCTCGTCGAAGGGCGGAGACACCCAGGAACCCCAGGACTGAGCCCCAAAGGCCTTGAGGAGCACTGATTCGTCAGCAGAGGGGTGTTTGTATATCCACCCCCCTCGTTGTTTGAGGATTTCTAAGATGTCTGCAAATGAGACATCATCCGAGGACGACTTCGGGGACCCCTCCGCATCATCCATATCAGTGTCCGATGTAATAGACTCTGGGGAGTACACGTGCTTCCTCTTGCACGATCTCTTCCTTGGGGTTCCTCTGAAGACAACTCGAAGAACCCTCAGGAGGAGGGAACCCCACTGGGGGTAACCTCAGGCCTCGGGGCTCCGCTGGCTACGGACAGGGAACTGCCAAAGACCCAGTCTCCACGCCCAGGGAAGGTGCTGGTAAAACCGGAGAGATGGCAAGAGGACTTGGCCAAGGCACTCCTCATGGCCCTGAAAGCCGGACCCCAGAATCCTGGGAGTGTCCGGACTCCGAGCCGTGATAGCCGACGGAAGTCCCGCAGCGAAGCACCGAGGGGAGGCTCGGAACCAGCATAGGTCCCGAAACATCACCCCGGGTCCAGCCGAAGAAGTCCGCGTACTAAACTCGGACCCGAGGCCGGGTTGGAGTAAGGGTCGGAGCCGACCCTGAGATCTCCACCGGCTCCAACAGCACCTGCTCCGGCGGAGCCGAAGCGGTCGGAGGAGGAATGGCAACGGGTGGGCCAAGGTCATCGGCTCGAAACCAGCTGGGTCGGAACCGAAACAAATTTTGGAAGACTGGGGACTGGAACAGTCTTTGGAGCACCCTGTCTATATCAGAATCCGACATCCTCGAGACCGAGAGGAAACAGAACGGGTTCGAGAAGGCCTCTCCATCGGCCCCAAAGGGCTAGGGGACCGGCTCGAGGCGACTCGATGAGTATCGGCGCCGAGGAATACTCACAGCAGATTCCATCGGTGCCGAGGTAGACTTGGCGCTGAGGAGGAAGTGTCTGAGCGGGCGACCCTTGTCGGCTCCGAGAGCAGTGGAGCCGGCGAAGGTGACCCGCCTCGATGCCCCAGCCATCGGCTCGAAGCCAGAGGAGTCGATACTGGTGGCATCGAGGCAGACCGTTCAACCTCGGCTCCGAAGTCTTTGGAGCGAAGGAGAGGCCTGCCTAGGTCTCTTGGCAGTCGGATCCGACGGACTGGTCGGAACCGAAGCCCTTTTCTTTTTGGCCGGAGCCGGAGAGGATGCTAAGGCTTCTTCAAAAGATGGTTTAATTAACCCCTTAAGAATCAATTTATTTTTCCTCTCCTGGAGGACCCTTGAGGAAAAAGCGTGACATACGCTGCATGACTCCTGCAAGTGCTTTGCCCCTAGACAATATACACAGAGCAAATGATCATCAGTAATAGACATCTTAAAACCACATTTCGAACATTTTTTAAAGCCCGAAGGCCTAGGGGTTTGAGACATGACAGCTTTTTGACAGGAAATTAAACAACTATAGATTCGCTTGTGATAAATCTAAGCTTACAGTTATAGTTTAACACAAACACTAGCTGTAAATGACAGGGAACTCTAACTACTAAAGACTTGAGACCCTGAAAGTTTTCAAAGGTTGACCGGGAAGGCCCTGGATGTAAGGGGGGCCGAAAACAAACTCAACCCAATCACACACAACAATTTTCACAATCCAAACGTACACAAAGGAGCGATAGCCGTTAAAACAGCTTTTGTGACCAAAAAACAGCAAAAAACTGACAGAAAAGTAGTTAATAAAAGCTACTCAGCCCAGCCAGCTCGAGACCACGTCTTCGCAGGGAAGCGGCAAACGAGATCTGGAGGACTGGTAGTGGTGCATCCTGGGATATAGTAAGCTCAGCCAATAAGAGACTTCGCTCTTTGGCATAAGCGTGCCGAGTCGGAGCCGAGGGATCGGCTCCGAACCCATCATTCAGAATGTAGGCGAGATAGGATCACATAACATCAATGCATGCAATAGGAGTGGAAATCATTATGAGGTATTTGTTTCCCACAAGATAAACAGTTATTAACTTTCTTTGACATCGGCTGAGGCAAGAAAGAGTCCCCAACGGGGTACTTAGCTTTATAGAAGTCTTCGAAGTAGTATTCGGTAGTAGTAATCTCTGGATCTGACCAACCGGCACTTGCGAACAGCTTCTGCTTCGGGCGCCACGCGGCAAGAAAGACTGAGGAAAATGGTGTCGGCTGATGCCTTTATACCCGAAAACTGCCGCAATGACGTCAGGTGAAGTGCGACACCAGCCGAAGCCAGACCCAGACTTTGGAATCCGGCCGACCGAAGGGCTGCCTGATGACAGGACAACCTATTTGTAAGGACTGCAGATGCATCCTTGAAGGACATCTTCCCCAAAAGAAATATCCTCAGGAGGGGATGCCGAGGGGATGGAATCCTCTGCATCCGAGTCCTCATAGGTCTGGAAGAGCTCTTCCTGGCCATCTGAGTGGACAGAGTCCTCAGAATCTTCATCTGAAGGAATAGGGTCAGAGGGTTCAACCCGGGGCCTTTTATCAGAAGGAGGCTGGGATCCTCTCTCAGGATGGGCCTGTGAACCTCTAATCATAGAAATTAAGTCAGCAGCCATAGTCATGATTTGTGTCTCTGGAGTAGGCTGAGGTAAGGCTTTAGCAGTAAGATGCTTGGTCTTGCTGGCTGCCTTCGCCCTAGTGTAGGCCTTAATAGACATGGCCATAGGAGGCCTGGCAGCTCCACGTGCAGGAGTGACCTTATCTACAGCAATGGTCTCGGGCATTTCCTCGGTTTCGGTATCCGGAGGAAAATCAATAACTGGCGTTGGGGTGATATCCGGAATCGGAGTCGTCGGTAATGCAGTGTCTTCGGTTCGGAGCGGTGGAATAACCGTCTCAGGGGGAACTGGAGCACTTGCGGTAGGTTTTGGCGTGGAGTCGGTGGTAGACGCGGGCCGAGGATGTCGGTCCCGGTCTTTTCGTTTCTTGGGAGTTTGTGATGTCGGAAGTTCTGACGGCATTGTATAAGCAAATTTTTCGCCGAAAAAATCTTCAGCGAACTCCGCCCGGCGTCTGAGAGTGCGCTTGTTGAAGCGAGCACAGGCTACACAGGCCGCAATGTCGTGGTCTGGGCCAAGGCAAGGAAGACAGTAAGAGTGGAAATCCTTATGAGGTATTTGTTTACCACAAGAAAGACAATTGTTAACTTTTTCAGTAATTTCTGACATCGGCTGAGGCAAGAAAAGGTCCCCAACGGGGTACTTAGCTTTTTTGATGACTTCGTTATCGAAGAATACAGGAGCTGACCGACCGGCACTTGCGAACTGCTTCTGCTTCGGGCACCGCGCGGCAAGAAAGACTGAAGAAAATGGCGTCGGCTGATGGTTATGTACTCCAGCCGCTCTGACGTCGGAGAGAAATGCGACATCAGCCGACGTCGGACCCAGACTTTGGAATCCGGCCGACCGAGGGCTGCCTGAGGCAGGGCAACCCATATGTTATGACTGCAGTTGCATTCTTGAAGGACATCAGTACTCACCCAGCAATCATTTTCCAGAAATGGCTAATGCTACAATCCTTAGTGTTACATAACAAAACAGTAGAGAGACAATACCACAGGAAAAAAGGGAGAATTATCTTTTCTACAATACAAGTAATTTGAGCTCAACAACATTCACTAGACTCTCTTCTGGACTCTACAGTGAAAAGTATCAATCTAGCCCTGAACATAGCACCTACTTTTGAACACTTAAATCAAACACTGCCAGGGCTAACTTGCACTTGTACCACTTATACCTCAACACAGTACAAACGATGACGGACAGAAAATGTTTAAATGAAAAATTTTCTTGAAATGTAGACAATGTCTGATGTATAGTGCAAGTTGACATGCACCACTCAGCACAATCAACAAACACTGCATGCATTATCTGTTTGAATTTTTTTGTACTTTCACTAAGTGAATGTCATGATCCATAGCTGTGCACTTAATGCCAGCTCTTACCCTCTGCAGCCTTATACCATACTTGACTGCTGCAGGGGGTTACTGCTCTACTGCTATTGGATGGCCACTGAAACTATCATCACTAATGGTATGAACAGATAGAGGGAACAGCACTGCCACTACTGGTGACTGGCTATGGCAGCTGTCCATCAAACCAATGCATGATCATGCTGTGCAGAATGCAGTAGACAGTAAACATCCTGCATGCAATTCCAGGGTCACACTGAAGGTCACCTCAAGATTTATATATGCAAAGGAAAAAGGAAATGGAAGGAAATGGGCTTTGAGCATGCCAAACACTTGCTCAATGGCAATCTGTGTGTGGGACAGGGCAGTGTTGAAGCACTCTTTTCCTGGAGTTACAGATGGATGTCATTAGCCAAGGCTTGCATGGGTAGCATGTATCACCTGCAAAACAAAACAGGGAGGTGACAACAAAAAAGGGGGTGATTAATCAAGTACTACCTATACCGCTACACAGATACAGAAATATCTATAGCTAGGAACATTAAAATGCTTTGGACTTGCAACTAGGCAAACTCGAGGAACCATACCATGTAGAAACAGGTGGTACAGCAAGTTATTATGCCAAACATAAGAATCATGGGCCTTACCAAGACTCTGGGCTGACATATTGGTGATGCATTCCCATAGATCACATACTACCTAGCAGTTGATGGAATGGTAGCCCTTCCAGTTCCAAAATGACACCCCTGAGGTCCTGATGGGGCTCTAATGGCAACACGAGTGCAAATATCACACAATGCACCTCAGGAAAGCATGCCATCCTGTAAACTATTTATTTATTTTATTAATGGCAAAAGGCACATATGGTACTGTCAAGGTCCTAAGGGGTCACTGGGAAACAGAAATATTGATCCACATATGCCAAGAATATGTTGAGGAACTGCTGAAGTATCCTCGAGCCAGAAGCCCGTGAGAAACTCGTGTCCCCAAACTGGCAAGCATAGTGAGGGCTATACATATCTTGGTATTCACAGGTATAAGAAGTCCATTAATTCCTCTAGCCCCTATTGACCATACAAGCTCACTAAAGCATACATGTCCCTGTCTGCTCTAAACATGTCCAATACTTCCTGATCAGCAAAGTTCAGACGGGTCGACCTGTGCCTTCTCAGCAATTAAGCACTGTTGAGTGTGCCTGACTGACACAAATCAAACTGGCACCTCAGAATGGGAAATACTTAGGCAGGCATGTTAACACAAGCATTTCTGCACACAGAAAAGTATATGCAAAAGGTGCAATTTCACTTTTAATAAGTCTTGTGCTGATGGTGGAGATGTACATCAAAAAGTGGCTATGAATCACACAAAGACAAGAAGGACTGGTAATTTACTTACTAATCATCATTTACATTTCATTATTGGTTCATTTGCACACTACTTTCTTGGACTGGTTGAAACAGCTGCCCCTCAGTACAACTCATGTTTCAGGATTAGGTTAAAAATGGAACTTAGAAGTCACAGCAACACACAATGTTAATTTTTACAATGTTTTGTAAAGAACTAACAGTGTCTCAGTCACCACTACTGTCGGTGGCATTTTGTTTATCCAACTATAACTTTCATATGAGACTAAGCAGTTCTATCTTTGTTACTAGATTGTTGAAATATTTACGAAAAAATATGACAATTATGACAGTTTTGAAGTCCGAATATACTGTTATGATGCACAGGAGAAGCTACTGGCAACAAAGGAGATAATAAAGCGCCCTTTGTAGGCCATACTGTGGCAAGGGACAGGAAATAAATGAACATTTTCCTAGCCACTTTCAACAATTTTGGAGCTATTTTTCGGTCACCAGATTTGCAGTTATCTTCAACTTTCTTCCCATGACCTTCGTTAGCCTATTTTCAGACAGCAGCGGATGTGCTTTCCTCTTGATCAGTACCAATGCACAAACTCTGAATGAGGAAAAAACTCAGTCCTAAAATGCAGTATGCAGTGATTAAAAAAGGCCATTTTTCTTCTGTGTTGCTGTCAAACTGAATACAGGATATGACATGAGTTTTATCTTACCCAACTTACCCCCCCCCCCTCCCATAAAAGACTTCTGATTCCAAGGTTCATTCCAAAATCTATGTTACTCCTTTCACACACAAATGACTTACTTCGGCAATGGCCAGTTTAAGAACAAAACAAACTCAACTATCTCCATATCTTCTACAATAAACATGCCAGAATAAATAGAGACCATCAGTTGCTACCCACAAGGTTTTCTGAAGGATAATCTGCTTTTAGAGTTATCAGTCTCATGCCTCTTTGCATAATTATGACTCCCATGAGAATTCACATGCTTATCTAACTTGCAGTACAAGAACCTGGTGAACAGCAGTTAGTTTAGCCTAGGTATCACTGCACAGAACACTCTGCTCCCTTCATTAAATCACTAGTATTAATTCTGAAGACAGATGATCAGTTTTGTTCCTATAATGGGTCAGGTCCACAGACAAAAGGGATAGCTGGAATGGTGGGACAATGGTTGCTACTGTAACTGTTAGCTCTAGGACCTTGATTTTTGTATTGTTAAACAGAAAGGTGAAAGTTATATTGTAATGAACACAGACAGCTTGCTTAATTAAGTCACTACTATTTTGCTTTTGTTACAGTTCTCTACTAAAGAATCATGATTGCTGGACTAGTATTTCCAATTTAAAATTAGGCCAAAATACCAAAACAACAGCCGGACCTTACACTACTGAATCCTCTTTTCTGTCGATGACAAATACAGTCCAAGTCCTGCGGGTATGGTTGATTCCTTTAAAATTTTTCCAGGATACAAATTATGACTGCAACAGAAGACAGCATGCAAGTTAGTGGATGCTAACACTTGGATAGGGTTACGTAAGTATAGTGCCTTCATTTTAAGTAAAGTATTATCTGTCTGAGTTACCCGATTCATTTCATAAATTACATATTTGGGGTGCAGACTCATTTCTTGCAGCAAAATAAGTACAAGCAACCTTATTGCCAGGGAAAAGGCAGCGAAGCAGCCATTTTGATAAAAGAAATAAATAACTTACTCCCACATATGGTACGATAATTCTTTTAAATGCACGTTTCCAATTTGCAGCTTGCAGGCACACCCTAATGGTTGGTATGTAGCTGCTTCATCTAATATCTATTTGAACCCATGTCACATTTCTAAGACTTTTCACTTCAATAAAATACTAAAGAAACAAAAAAAAAAAGTTTTGAGACCCCAACCCAGCAAACATTAAAAACTATATACACATTCCCAAAAAGAAAGTGTATTCCTCCATATTGAAGCAGTTGCCCCAAACTAATCGCTTCCTCCCACAAGCATTACAAATTCTAAAGTTAAGGTTAACCATGCTAATATGTGTTACAGCCTGTGTTTCCACATACACATATTATCTCTTCTAATCTAACTGCTGTTAATAGTTTTTCATGCTTTGCCTCATTTTTTTTCTTGTTTTTCAAGCTTGTCTTTAAAAAAAAACAGTCTATATCTTAAACTAAAGACAGTGTAGACCTCCTCCTATATAAAAGCAGAGGAAAATACCCTTTTTACAGCTATTTTTTCTTTCAGAAACAAAGTTCATGTGTCTATACTATATCCAATGGGATTTATGACTTATAATTCCCACACTTATTCACTAATTTCATTTACAATTCCCACACTCACTAATTTCATTCTGTTGCTAGTCTTCTTACTGATCATCTCACTCTATTCAAGACCAATTTCTAGTTCAAGTCCAAGATGCACTTCCATTCTTCTAGTTAGCTCCTGGACTTCTTTCTGTTACTCATGCATCTTCCTTTGGAACGATGGAAAATGTTTCATTGGCAAAGCCTCTCCATGGCCTTTGTTATCATCAGAAGACTGAGAAGCAGAGATCTCAACAATCTGCTGGTCAAACTTTTACTTGTTGTTCTGCATCCAAAATGTCTTTGATCCTCCAGGAAGAAAATATTCTGAAGGTAGCTCAATAGAGTAATTCGAATCTCATGCCTGCCTTTTGACATCACGATTGTGGTGGTAAATGTGTTTCTCTTCTGCCTTGTATAAAGTGAATAATCCTTTTCCACAGTGGCGGCTGGTGACTTCAAATCACAGGGGGGCTGCAGGAGACGCTGAATGGGCGGGGTCAAAGGGAAGGGGTGTGGTCAACCACAAAGGGGAGGAGCTATGCACAAAACCACAAAAAAACTAACTTTAATTAAATACGCTGCCCTGGGTGGCAAACCATCATTATGAAAGTCCAATCAAGACAAAAATAAGTGTAGAAGAATAAAAATATTTCAATGCATTGGCTGCATGACAGCTTACTTAATATCTAGATGGAAACAAAAGGTTGTGAGGCATGAAAAATAAATTACTTTTTAAATACATTACTGGAATGCCAGTCAAAATCAAGTATAAGAAAACCAGAAGCACTCAACTCAAACTACTTCTCCTTGCACTGCAGTTCTAATTATAATATATTCAGCTTTATTAAAGTACCAAGCAACATGCTGAAAGTAGAAATCTATGTGATGCCCCACTTGTAAAAATGTTTCTTATCCAAAAAAGACCTGCTGCCTGACAACGTTTCATGGGGAAAACATGATAAAAGTAAAAAATGAAAAGCAAACAAGAAACAAGCTCAAGATACATTGCTTAAAGGATTACTGTACAGGTTATGGACCACACATGATTGGCATTCTGTTTAGTTTACGGGTAAAGCCTGTAGAGATGACTGGAAGTCTCCAACAAGTGTAATGAGCTTTTTAAAATAATGGAATCCTGTCCTTTAATACCCAAGGCTTATACATTATCTAGTCAAGTATTCTCTGCATGGCAACAACAGAAAGGCTTTCAATGTTGGCAATTCTTTAACAGTATGCTTATTAAAGCTTACTTGCATCTTCTGATGTCAGACAAGCTTACCTTATGGTCATTAAAGCATTGCTACTTAAACACAGAGCAACAGGCACTTTGAGTAATAAGCATAAATCAACAGTACAAAAATATGACAGAAACCAGACCATTCTGCAAAATCAAGGACAGATGAAAAGCCACTGTAGTACTTATGCAGTGTGTCCTCCCATCCAAGGTAGATACAACTACTCCTTGCCTTGCTTGGACACATCCAGAGTCACTACATGGGGAGTGGGGTGCAACAAGCATGTCACAATTTGAAATCTCTCTGGCTGACTGTGATGGCCCTGACACATTTGTCATACCTCTCAACTTCAAGAGCAAGAAATCTGGACAAAGCCATACACAGAAGTGGGACAAAGGCACAACAAGAAGGACAATTTTTAAATATTGCTCTAATAAACTTAGAAAGATAATAGAATAGGTCTTGCATTAGTATGAATTTTCTGAAGGGTATAAAATCTGAAACTCAAATGTCTGTCATTTTCTAACTTCAGTCTTTAGTGATTTGTCACTAATTTGCCAAAAACACAATTTTATGAAAAATGGACCAAAATGTGATGCAAAATATAAAATAGACACACAATACAGCTTCTACCTGTCAAAGAAGGGACACTTTAATATTAGTACTGCTACCTTGAGCAGCTGACAAAATAAAAGAATCTACATGCATTTCAAGTAATCTATAACTTTGATTATTACAGTTATTTCTTAATTGTAAACCCTCCATGTTTTCTTCCAAAATTGCTATTTTGCGGAGGGATTATTAGGGGAAGAGCAACATTTTGAGCCAAAATTGGGGACAGTTGAGAGGTTGGCTATGCCTAATTCTATAAAGCAATTTATTTGCATGTACCTCTCAACCTGTTAATGCAGTAAATCTGAACAAGGCCAAATATATTGGGGCACATATAAACAGTACTAAAATTGCTCTTGTATAAATTGAGACAGTTGATAGAACGGCTCTTACTTTAACATGCATTTTTATGAAGGTTATGAAGTCTGAAACTTATTATTTAGTGACTTCTGGCAAATCATTTAGGAATTAAAACTACAAATTTTATGAACAACAAACCAAAAATAAGAAGCAAAAATCTATTCATTCTTTGAAAATCTGGACAGTTGGGAGGTATAGTTCAGCTGGGCCTGTCTGAGTTTGCTGCCCTTCCCCTGACAAAATAATGGTTGAACTGGAGCCTCTGCAGCCATTCCAATTAACCATTACTTGGCTATTTCACTCCATTTACCATAAACACTAATGTGCATACTGCTTTACTTCAATGATTGGACTTCATTTGAAAGTTTTATTTTGTATTTTACAGCACAAACATTAAGTAATCTGTTAAACAAAGCAATGCAGTCTCACAATGAAAACTTAGCATTAAAACTTCTCTGCCCTTGAAACTCACATTCATTGAAACCCACATTCAAAGAAAATACATTTTGCCAGTGGCAGATAAAGATTAATTTTGGGCTGTTTTCGAATCATAGGCCCCTTGCATATGAAACATACATGTGCTCTTTGATACACCTTCCTCATTGTACTAAAAATTATATTCCTTGTACAATACAGTACACTTGTTAGAGGGTGTTTTAAATTTGTTTTGAACATTTTTCCAGTAAGCAATGAAACAAAACATATGCACCCATAATGGCAAAACTGCCCAGTTGAGAACATTTATCATAAAAAGTCTACTCAGACTACAGTCCACCATTATTAGTAAATATACACAATTCTACAGTCCACCATTATTAGTAAATATGCACAATTCCACAGTCCACCATTATTAGTAAATATGCACAATTCTACAGTCCACCATTATCAGTAAATATGCACAATTCTACAGTGCACCTTTATCAGTAAATATGCACAATTCTACAGTCCATATTCAGTGAATTCAGTTCTTGCCATAGCTGTCAACCTTAGCACAAAAACCTGGACGAAGCCAATAATGGGGAATACAGTCCCAAAAATAGGGACAAATTTAAAATATTCATCTTATAAACTTAGAAAATTGCTAGAAAAAAGGTTGTGCTACTATGTATTCTGAAGAACATGAAGTTTGAAATTCAAATGCCGGTCAATTCTACTGCGGACAGAACAAAAACAATTTTCAGCAGAGACGAGGGATTAATACTGCAGACACGTCTTTGTAAAATGGCAGGGCATCAGAGCAAATCCACACAAACACAGGCAGGAGATGCAGACTCCAAACAGAAGCCACCCCAACCAAGAATCAAACCAGAAAACCTATAGCTGTGAGGCAACAATACTACCACCGCACCATCAATTATGCAAGGAATTAAACATTCAGAAACCTGAAGTCTGAAATTCAAATGCCTGTCAATTTTACTGGACAGAACAAAACCAATTTTCAGCAGGGATTAAAACTGCAGACACGTCTTTGTAAAATGGCAGGGCACCAGAGCAAATCCACACAAACACATGGAGGAGATGCAGACTCACACAGAAGCCACCCCAACCAAGAATCAAACCAGAAAACCTATAGCTGTGAGGCAACAATACTACCACTGCACCATCAAATCTGCAAGGAATCAAACATTCAGAAACCTGAAGTCTGAAATTCAAATGCCTGTCAATTTTACTGCGGACAGAACAAAAACAATTTTCAGCAGAGATGCAGGGATTAATACTGCAGACACGTCTTTGCAAAATGGCAGGGCACCAGAGCAAATCCACACAAATACAGGGAGGAGATGCAGACAGAAGCCACCCCAACCAAGAATCAAACCAGAAAACCTATAGTTGTGAGGTAACAATACTATCACTGCACCATCAATTATACAAGGAATTAAACATTCAGAAACCTGAAGTCTGAAATTCAAATGCCTGTCAATTTTACTGCGGACAGAACAAAAACAATTTTCAGCAGAGGGATTAAAACTGCAGACACATCTTTGTAAAATGGCAGGGCACCAGAGCAAATCCACACAAACACAGGCAGGAGATGCAGACTCCAAACAGAAGCCACCCCAACCAAGAATCAAACCAGAAAACCTATAGCTGTGAGGCAACAATACTACCACCGCACCATCAATTATGCAAGGAATTAAACATTCAGAAACCTGAAGTCTGAAATTCAAATGCCTGTCAATTTTACTGGACAGAACAAAACAATTTTCAGCAGGGATTAAAACTGCAGACACGTCTTTGTAAAATGGCAGGGCACCAGAGCAAATCCACACAAACACATGGAGGAGATGCAGACTCCACACAGAAGCCACCCCAACCAAGAATCAAACCAGAAAACCTATAGCTGTGAGGCAACAATACTACCACTGCACCATCAAATCTGCAAGGAATTAAACATTCAGAAACCTGAAGTCTGAAATTCAAATGCCTGTCAAATTTACTGCGGATAGAACAAAACAATTTTCAGCAGAGGCGAGGGATTAAAACTGCAGACACATCTTTGTAAAATGGCAGGGCACCAGAGCAAATCCACACAAACACAGGCAGGAGATGCAGACTCCACACAGAAGCCACCCCAACCAAGAATCAAACCAGAAAACCTATAGCTGTGAGGCAACAATACTACCACTGCACCATCAAATCTGCAAGGAATTAAACATTCAGAAACCTGAAGTCTGAAATTCAAATGCCTGTCAAATTTACTGCGGACAGAACAAAAACAATTTTCAGCAGAGACGAGGGATTAAAACTGCAGACACATCTTTGTAAAATGGCAGGGCACCAGAGCAAATCCACACAAACACAGGCAGGAGATGCAGACTCCACACAGAAGCCACCCCAACCAAGAATCAAACCAGAAAACCTATAGCTGTGAGGCAACAATACTACCACTGCACCATCAAATCTGCAAGGAATTAAACATTCAGAAACCTGAAGTCTGAAATTCAAATGCCTGTCAAATTTACTGCGGACAGAACAAAAACAATTTTCAGCAGAGACGAGGGATTAAAACTGCAGACACATCTTTGTAAAATGGCAGGGCACCAGAGCAAATCCACACAAACACAGGCAGGAGATGCAGACTCACACAGAAGCCACCCCAACCAAGAATCAAACCAGAAAACCTATAGCTGTGAGGCAACAATACTACCACTGCACCATCAAATCTGCAAGGAATTAAACATTCAGAAACCTGAAGTCTGAAATTCAAATGCCTGTCAAATTTACTGCGGACAGAACAAAACAATTTTCAGCAGAGACGAGGGATTAAAACTGCAGACACATCTTTGTAAAATGGCAGGGCACCAGAGCAAATCCACACAAACACAGGCAGGAGATGCAGACTCCACACAGAAGCCACCCCAACCAAGAATCAAACCAGAAAACCTATAGCTGTGAGGCAACAATACTACCACTGCACCATCAAATACGCAGGAATTAAACATTCAGAAACCCTTAAGTCTGAAATTCAAATGCCTATCAATTTTATTTAACATTTTTAATCAGGACAGTCTGACTTGGAACAAATAAACAAATTTTCAGCGGAGGCCCAGGAAGAAATAATGCAGACATGTCTTTGTAACATGGGAGGGCACAAAAGCAAACCCACACAAACACAGGGAGAAGATACAGACCCCACAAAGAAGGAACCCCAGCCAAGAATCAAACCCAAGAACCTGCAGCTGTGAGGCAACAATGCTACTACTACACCATCAAATATCAAGCATTACAACATTTACAAACCACAGATATTATGAGGAACAGATCAGATCAAATATGAGGTAAAAATCTGAAAATGGTGGTGGGTAGGGAACTCAAGTCTTTAACACCTGCATACAGGGTACAGGGTTCAAGCCTGAGGCATTCCCTACCACACCACCATAAGCACCTGGGGCATTTTCACACACACACACACACACACACACACACACACACACACACACACACACACACACACACACACACACACCAGTAAAGCACAAGCACCATACACAAACCAGTAAAGCACAAGCACCATACACAAACTCCAGTAAAGCACAAGCACCATACACAAACTCCAGTAAAGCACAAGCACCATACACAAACTCCAGTAAAGCACAAGCACCATACACAAACTCCAGTAAAGCACAAGCACCATACACAAACTCCAGTAAAGCACAAGCACCATACACAAAGAAAAATAAACATTGTAAATTGAAAGGCACCTTACCTGAATCCTGAATGAATACATCCAGAGTTAACGTCACAATCCATACATCCTTCCCACGCAATACTGAAGACCCGCGATCCACATGCTCCTTCCGGCGACACGAGATCCCTGAGGCACTGTCCCGAGTCCCTGCTGCTCCTCTTGCAGTCCGTCCCCCATAATAATGGCGGGTCTGTGCACTGTAAAGTGCACAGACGCTCCTTGTGTCCCAATTTTAAAAAATATTTTTATTTTTTCATTTCTTTTTCTTTCTTTTTTTGAGGTGCTTTTCCACAAAGACTCTCATGTTCCCGGTTTTTACTAGTTTTCTCTTCTGCCATGGTTTTGTCAGGAGCAGATCTTTTTGCTGGTAAGACTGCATCTTTATTAATATAGGCCTTAGCTGCTTTCCAATAGCTCATAGGTTCATAGCTGAATACTAGGCTAACTGTCCCGAAGGGTCATTTTAAGCCTAGCCAATAAACCAAAGTCAGAATCAAACCCTGTACTTTATGTTTATAAGCAAAATACATTAATCATTATGCCAAATCATTCCCTTTTTTAAACAGACAAGCTTGATTTGGGGCATATACATTATGTCTTGTAAAACAACAAATCCTCTGAACATAGTATCATGGGAGGTGGTTACTAGGATAATGGCTCTGGGACCCTTATAAGCCATAAATCTTTTGGAGTTAGTCCTGAGAATATAATTTCTTGGTTATGCTTGTGAAGCTGATGCAAGTGGTAAATTTGAAAGAAGACTAAAGAATGGTTGGCACTACGGTATCCCAGATTTGTTAATTTGTCTTCTAGCATGTATGTCATAGTTTCCATCACTCATGCAATAGAAGCAGAAGATGCAGCAGCATTCAACTCTCACCCAAATAGTGATTACATTTAAGTTTCAGCAACATTATACAACTTAGATTATCTAGTTTGTTGTTCTCTTTTTGCTACCTATATAGACTTTAGCAGATCCTGCTAAAAAACATAAGTTTACTTGCTGACTTACAAAAATTTCCTGTAGTGCTTCAGTCAAGTCTTTGCTATGTGATTTAATTCTGCCCTCCAAATATCATGTAGAACACGTAAGCAAGTACCATCATACATTAGTCTTCATAGCATTCCACAGTTACAGTGGATATAAAAAGTTTACACATCCCTGTTAAAAGGCCAGGTTTTTGTAATATAAAAAATGAGACCACAATACATCATTTTAAAACATTTCCCACCTTTAATGTGACCTATAACCTGTACAATTTAATTGAAAAACAAACAAATATGTTAGGGGAAAAATATAAAAAATAAAAAACATAAAATAAGCTGGTTGCATAAGTGTGCACACCATTAAAATAATACTTTGCTGAAGTACCTTTTGATTTAATGACACCATTCAGTCTTCTTGGGTAGGAGTCTATCAGCATGGTACATCTTGACTTGGCAATATTTGCCCACTCTTCCTTGCAAAAGGATTTCAAGTCTGTCAGATTGTGAGGGCATCTCTTGTGCACAGCCCTCTTCAGGTCACCCCACAAATGTTCTATTGGATTTAGGTCTGGGCTCTGGCTGGGTCATTCCAAAACTTTAATTTTCTTCTGGTGAAGCCATTCTTTTGTTGATTTGGATGTATGTTTGGGGTCATTGTTGTATTGAAAGATGACATTCTTCTTCATCTTCAGATTTCTAGCAGACACCTGAAGGTTTTGGGCCACAAGTGACTGTATTTGGAACTGTTCATAATTCCCCTCCACCTTGACTAAAGCCCCAGTTCCACCTGAAGAAAAGCAACCCTAAAGCATGATCCTGCCACCACCATGCTTCACTGAGCAGAGTGTGTTCTTTTTGGTGATGCAAAGTGTTGTTTTTGCACCAAATGTACCTTTTGGAATTGTGGCCAAAAAGTTCAACCTTGGTCTCATCGGACCATAACATATTTTCCCACATGTTTTTGGGAGACGATGTACCATTTTGCAAATTTTAGCCAGGTCTGGATATTTTTCTGTGCAAGAAAAGTAGTCCATCTTGCAACCTTACCCCATAGCCCAGACATATGGAGAATTGGGGAGATTGTTGTCACATGTAGTACACAACCAGTACTTGCCAGAAATTCCTGTGGCTCCTTCAGTGTTTCTGTAGGTCTCTTGGCAGCCTCCCTGAGTTTTCATCTTGTCTTTTTATCAATTTTGGCGGGACGTCCAGTTCTTTGCAACATCACTGTTGTCCCATATTTTCTCGTCTTTTTGATGACTGTTTTCACTGTGTTCCATGGTGCATCCAATGCTGTGGAAATTTTTTTGTACCCTTTTCCTGACTACCTTTCAACAATGAGATCCCTTTGATGCTTTGTAAGCTCTCTGTGAACCATGGCTTTTGCTGTAGCAGGCAATTGAGGAAATGTCAGGAAAAAACTACAAGGACAGCCAAACTTTATTTGGGGTTAACAAGAGTCTCTGACGGCAGGTGTGTAGCCAAGAAGATTGAATGCTGTAATTAAATCAAAAGGCGCTTCAACAAAGTATTAGTTTAAGGGTGTGCACACTTATGCAACTAGCTAATTGTACTTTTTATTTTATTTTGTTTCCCCTAACAGATTTGTTTTTCAATTGAATTGTACAAGTTATAGGTCACACTAAAGGTGGGAAAAGTTTTAAAATGACTTATTGTGGTCTCATTTTTTTTTTATATCACAAAAACCTGGCATTTTAACAGGTGTGTGTAAACTTTTTATATCCACTGTATATTATCCCTTTCTCTTATCTTTCTGAAAGACTGTGTACCAGTGTATGCTAAGGTCACTGACAGCATTTACTAATGAGTGTTGTGCAAAGGTTATAAAGACCTAAAGACATAAAGACACAAAATTCAACAAAAATGTTTATAAATAATTTTACTTCATTCTAGAAATTTCTCATGTCCACCGATAGGCTGTATATCGGACTCTAGTACTTCTACCCAAGTCAAGTTCCATAAGGTACTTTACCTAAAACTAATTTAATGGTACTTGCTAACAGGGTAGAACACTGATCCATATACATCTTTTTCAGACTCCGGAAGAGTTGACTCGCTCAGAGTCGCAAAGTAGGCAGACTGAAGCTGAGGGAATCAAACTATGTTCTACAGGAATTGGATCATTAATGGCTCCTATCCTTAATTTATAAATGTGTCGTCTTAACTTATTCAAGCATCATATGCAGAATCTCTGATGAGATTCATACTTTGTACAGTACACAGTAAGTAAACTATGTATTCAATCTAAAAGGTGCAGCCATACTTCTCAACCTCTTACCAAAAAAAAATCAGGACAAAGCCAAAATAATGGGGGAGGGGGTAGTCCCAAAAATAGGGGCAGATTTTTAATACAGCCCTTACAAACTCACAAAGTTGCTAGAACAGATTATGTGTGAGCATGTACTTCATGATGCATATGAATTCTGAAACTCAAACATCTTTCATTAATTAGTGACTTCAGTTCTCAATGATTTGCCATAAAACCACAAATTCGATGACAAACAGACCAAAAATATGAGGAAAAATCTGGACGTTTTGGGAAAATCAAGACAGTTGAGAGGTATGGGTGCAGCATGTTAAGCATTTATGCACAGAATCAACATGGTGTTCACAAAGCACATTACAAACCACAGAAAACAGCAGTGGCATTATGTATCAGTGCCACTGCATAATTTCATGTTCCATGGCTTTCTGCTGACAGGTACTCTCTGAACAAAACCACCTACAAGATAACTCACAGAAGAAAACCATGCCAGATGTATAAAATGTGATGCCAAACTGCAAAGAGCACAGACATGCAGCAGCCCAGTGTGCTTTTGCTACAGCCAGTTCCAGAGGAATACAAGGATAGAGCCCTTACTATGGCAGCGGCAACCTTTGGCTGGCTGATAGAGTTGACAGAGTAGGACTGAAGTGCCCATCTTGGGTAGAGGAAAGAATAGAAAAGGCAGTGAATGCTGCAGTCTTTTAGAGGAGAGAAGGCAAAGCAAATCATGGCCTGCAGGCAGGCGTTTGGCTCATCAAGCCACCAGTTTGTGACAGCCTTCATAGCACATGTGCGGTAGCTTGCACCCACATGAGAAAGGCATTGTGGGCCTCCATTTTGATGTAAACTGCACTCTGTATGGGATTACTGCCATGAGAAATGAACTCTTATTTGAGCATGCTGCTGACGGCACAAGGAACTCTCAAGGCTGCCTGAATGACATCATACAGGATGGTTCTCAACACCTGTGGTTCTGGGTAGACCCCCCCATGCCACCACAAGGGGGGCAAAAGGGCACAAATACAACAGTGGGAGGCTTGACACTCTGCAGGCACAAGGTCAAAAAAGAACTTAGTAAAAATGCGTAGGTTGCTATAACCTACAAAACACTTTTGCTATTTATGCCATGTTATTAAAGACTTGTTGTGTCTTTCAGCAAGTATCCAGCACAATTATGCATAGCTCTACAAGTTGATGGGCTCAGAAACTCAGCTAAAACTCCAAACTCTCCTTGGAATTTTATTTTGTACAATATCATCTACTTGAAATTTTTACTTTTGCTGTTACTTGATACTTATTATGCATAAACAGCAAACAATATAAAGTTTTAATTTGTGCAAATGTATTATGTGACAACATGAAAAGAGCACGGTAGCTCTGATCGTGTGTCTTTGTCCAGTATCAAACACGTTGTGCGAGGTAACACAATAAGCTCTATAAACTATCTAAAAATGAGCTAAATGAATATTTGTAAGAGACATGCAGATGCAGGTAGATTTGCAGAAACAGAAATGACTACACGGAGTATATCAAGTGTGATGGCAATGAACAAGCAGAGGTGACGGAGGGAGCCAAACTCTATTATTGTACTGGGGCCTTCTGTTGTTTTGGTCCTCTACCATGTAAGAATAACCTTTGAAAGACTCAAAAAATCACATATTTCTCTCATTTGCTTTCAAAGGTATTTCATACCTTCACATATGTTAAAATACTGTACAACAAAATTCAAGTTTAGGTAAGATCTATCCTTATAACATATGCGTTACTCAGTCATACAACCTACATACCCCTACAACACACGGGTTACTCAGTCATACAATCTGCAAGCAGTATTCGTGTGTTTCAGACTCATGAAATGCTTTTTTTCCCCACCCTAAAGGTCATCAGTCCAACTAATCAGCTATATTACGATCTCTGAGAAATTCTTATTTTAACAAATTCATTTAGAAGGTATGCAAAAACATTGCCATGCAACCTCATTTTACAATTCTGTATTGCCTACTATGCCAGTCACTGTCATTATCTCATAAGATGTCTCAAGTTTCCAAACTATTCGACATATAACAATTCTAGCAATCTCATTAGTGTTTTCTCGGGAGAAAATACGAGGGACCCAGGAAAAAAGCATGGAGTAAACATGCAGGGCAGAAAGAAGAAATGTAAATCAAGGCTCAAATAAATAAGCACTTGTTTCATGAAAGGATGATGGGACCCTCAAAACAATGTCAGTTAATGTCAGAATATAGGTGGCTATAAGATGTTCAAAAGAGATGAAAATATGGAAAACTAACAGCTGCAGCAAAAGTCATCTTCTGACGGCATCTTCATAAATTTATATAACAGATTATACCAGCCAAAGCACTTTATAAAGTATAACACACACATTCAGCTCATTTTTTGAGAGAGGTGAGACAACCAGAGGACCTCAAGACACAATATTCCAATAGCTACTTTAAACGGCATGACTTTTTATATTATGTCACTTCCTCAAGAATTCAATTATATGCTAAAAGTTTGCAAAGAAGTTGCCAAGTATAACTTTCCAGACATTTTCTTGTTATACAAATCACTGGCCTGAAAAAGAAACTAGTGTTTTAGTCTGATATGAAATGACCTCTTCATGCAAGCTCCAAAGTGCTTTCAGATAGTGCAATTAAGTTTTAGGGTTAAAAGGACAATATGGCAAGTCCCAAAGGTCAATTCTAAATAAGCAATGACTGTAAAATTCTACTTCCCCCGGTCTCACTGAGCACGTAGTACAGTGTTTATCAGAAGTCAATGACTTAAGTTCAGTCTAATGGCTTTTCCTGTGCCCTTATCAAACCACTGCACAAAGATCTTGCCCCCTCCAGCCTTCCCTATAATCTCAAAGTGCAGCACTATCTAAATGAACCAGGCAACACTTAGGCAGCCAAGTCAGAAGACACTGAAACATGCCAGGACAGGACAAGAGGGCATTCTGTTAAGTGTCACCAATAAACAGGAACTGTCAACGTTTTCAGCCACATAAAAACATTTCCATACAACAAGTTATGAAAGTCGTAAAGCTTAAACGTGAACCTTGTTCTTAAGTTGTCTGCAGACTAAATCTCTAACTGTATGGGAGAAATGCTTTGATTTCCTACAGCTGTTAAATCACTAATGAAAAAATTGATGCCTTAATTCTGAAAATAACCTATATATGCCGAACATGTTTCTGAGTTTAAACTGAGTTACCAGGTTGATGTAAAAAGACAAGTTCAATAGCATTCATTTAGCAAAATGTCATGTCAACATTCACACATTTTACTGCTGCAGTTCTGGGTCAAGTTCAGAAATGCAAAGTTTCTCAAGCAAGGAAATTTATAACATTGTTCAGTGGAATATTTTAAAACTAGTTAACTGACTTGAATCAGTATAATATATAAACAGAGACATTTTATCAACTACAACAGCTTTAAAGCTACCATCCACATGCACTATCTGTAAATTTACTTTGTGTACAAACGCAGAAGACATTTAACATGCTCCATTGTGCACTGCTGTACCTACATGCCTGAAACTATGAGTTACGTGAGTTACATAGACACACACAGATGTTAAAATATGTACTTGAATGGTTTACCAAAATAATATCTCAAAAATGGAAACAAATATGGAACAACAACATTTTCAGTTCATTTATATAAATCACCCAAGTATGAGGACTAGGCTGTGGTCAGCCTAAAGTATTCAACACCTCAAATCAGAAATATGATATAAAAATGGTAATTCCTTTATGACTACACAGGAATTTTTCTTTCCCAAATATCAAATCCCTAAGCCCTACTTTAACAGAACTAAAGGAATATTTTGGTGCACTAGTCACCATATAAGGACTGTCATGAATGATACGATCACATCAGTAAAGATTTTCTGTGATGTTTTGCTACATAGTCCATGTGAGTGTAAATGACCCAAGACATACTTCACTGGATTATATGATGACAGGTATTATGGATTTCCCTCTGAATATATGATTCAGACAGGCATGATCCTTGAAATGAGCAGCATTATAACCTTCATCAAGGATTGTACCACAATATGAAAAAAATATGACTGACAATTGGCTTAGTTTCTGGTGTCATTCCAGGGGATTCAATATTTATTAGTATGGGAAGACATGGTTAACAGTCCACATTGAGTTGCCATGGATGGCCTGCACCTGCCCCCCCTTTGGGCTTCTGGATATTGGTTAAAATGTCATCCACCCCCTTAGAACCTTTTTAAGCAATGCTAAACTGACAAAACTATCAACTTGGCAAAATAAAACCCAAAGAAACCTAAAGGTGCTAATGCTCAATGCTAGGAGCCTTAACAAGAGAGTACATACGCTACAAAGCTCTCCTCACTCTGGAGAATACAGCCATCTGTGCTATTACTGAGGTAAGTTTAATGTCACAAAAATTATACTGGCAGTGCAAGGCCTTAGTGCCTTCCACATATTTAGACCATCAGCCATATAGACGGGGACTAAAGGTGGAAGTGTCTTGATCTACATTAGCTACAAATATACCACTCAGTTGGTTAAACAGGTGATACCCTGGAGCTCATCCAAGTGCAAATCACCATAGACAAAGTTCTCTACCATATCCTGCAAGTTATAGGTCACTACCTATGCCCAGAAAATCCCATAACTTGCACCTAGACATGCTGGAGGCACTCACCAAATAGCCAAATACCCTGTTCATGTGAGACTTCAACTACCCATCTATACACTAAGAGACATACACTGCCTCCATGGTTCAATGTTTCATGGACTTTATTAACAAAAACACCTTTGATCAGATAGTGCACACTCTTAATACAAGTTCAAACATACTGGATCTAGTACTCACCTATATGGAAGAGTGCTGCACCTTGCCCTGTGTCATGTCCTCACTGTTGAAGTCAGATCACAGAACTATCTCCTTCAATCTAAAAATCAACATGGAAAACCCAACAAAACCTATAACAGCTAGGAACTGTTCTAAAGCAAACTACATCCTATTAAGTGATAATATGTTAAAATTCAAAGCCCTTCCGAACCCCAAGTCCATAGCAACCTATGGGGACTTTTTCACAGAAACCTTGTGCAACCATGTAAATGGCTACACAGAAGCTGCCGAACCTACCAGAAACCAATCTTAAATCAAACCCCAAAAACAAACCACATTGGTGGAATCCAGCATTAACAGGGTATATAACTAAAGGAAAAAAATACATGGCCAAACTCAGACAGAACAACTCTCATAATGGCAACAGCTAACTAATTAAACTAAATAGGAAATGAAAAGGACTAATTAAATGCAACAAGGCCAGTTACAAGGTCAAAATAGCCTCTCAAGCTACAGACAACCACAAGGACTTCTACAGTTATGTACGAAACCTTAAAGATAACACACAGCAATGGGCTGAAATGATGGTAAATGGTACTACCTTTACACAGCAGAGTGGCAAAGCTCAAAGCAGGTCATGGCAGCACATGCTATGGCCAAAAACACAGCCTAGATGGACCCAAATAATATCCTGGGGTGCTTCTTTAATAGCTTGAAATATGACCTATCAGGACCACTTGAATCACTTTTCCACTACAGTCTCAAAACAGGTTATACACCACATGAATAGAGGACTGCAACATTATCTCTCTCCTCACAGGGGTAGCACATCAACCACCCAGGAAACTACAGACCCATTAGTCAGACTAGTTTAATATGCAAAGCCATAGAAGGAATTATCATGGAAATGATCAACAAAGACATTAGCAAACTACAAACATTGGACCCATTCTAGTCTGGTTCAGTCACTTGAAGGTCATGCCTTATTAATCTAGTAAACCTCTTTGAGAGTGTCACCAAAGCAATGGATGAGGAGAAAGTGTTGCATATCTCCTACATAGACATGGATAAGGCATTCAATACAGTATAACAACCCACTCAGGATTGTCGACAAACTAGGCATAAATCCTTATGTAACTTGTTGGATTGCAGATTGGCTCACAGATAGAAATCAAGAAGTCAAGAATGTTGAGACCATCTCCACCAAGAGACTGGTCACCAGCAGAGTACTTCAGGGCTCAGTGCTGGGCCCGCTCCTGTTTGGCATCTACTTATTGGAGGTCAAGGCTAATGTCAAGGGCTCTGGCTCACTAACTTTGCAAGCAATCATAGATGCCCCCCATGATACTAACATCCTGCAAGAGGATCTATCACAGAAAAATAATTAGTATCAAAGCAACAGATTAAAGTTTAAAGCCAACACATGCATTACAGTACCTTTTGGTAAAAATTCCACCCAGGTTAAATAATCCATCGATAAGACACCCCTAATAACTGAACCAGTAGTTAGGGATCTGGAAACATATGTAGACAGTAATCTGACCTTTGGCTAACACATAGTCAAGATAGTAAGAAAATCCTTCTGTGTCACCCAACGTATAAATAGGAGTATGGCATCTTGGTCTAAGGAAAGTATAGTACCACTTTAGTCTGCACTTATCAGACCCATCACTGAGTACAATGCCCCTTTTAGCATGTACCTGACTAGGCATATGTAACAGTTGGAACACCTACAGATGTTCCTCACCAAGTAAATCCAGGGTATTAGCACACTGTTCTACACAGATTACCTTAAAACTCATTCTCTGTACTCAATCTCCTACATGTTACAAGAAGCGATCTATGCCTGGCACCCAAGGCATCCTCAGATCCAGCCATGATGGACTTTTTGTACATTCACAAAATGAATAGCACCAGAAACACTAGATCCAAGGATTTAGACTTTGCTAGCAATATAAATAGAACATGCTGGCAAGACAGATATGTGTCTCAAAGAATCCCACACTCTGGGATAGGTTCCCCATCCACATCAAGCAAAGTATATCCCTAACCCTATAGGCTCCCCATCCATATGAAGCAGAGTACATCCCTAACCCTTTTCAAATGTAACCTTGACCACTGCTTGGGAAATTGAAAATTCACCTTCTCCTCAGTGTGGCCCTAAGTCTCTGATGCAGACCAACAGTAAATATCCCCCAAGTTTCATACCTTCCCTCCAACTAAACCTTTAGCAACCTCATAACTCACATAACCCTCCAAACAGACACCCATGTTACATTATAACAGAACTCAGTTGGGATGCGCGGCTAAGCTTATAAAGGCTCTGGTGGTTGTTACTCAAGTATATACATATGAACCCATGAGCTAATTACTGGCCCAATGGTGGAAAGCCAAACACTGTTAAATCAGTAGAAACTTAAAACTGTTCCTTGCCAATGAATAGTTTACGACTTTTAAAATCAGGAATAGTTCAGAAGTGAAAGCTTCAAGGTCTAACTTGAAAAAGAAAGCTTGTACTGTAGCAAGACCACTGATGAAAATTTATAATGCTAAGAAGTTGCTTTAACAGCAGCCTTTCACTACACACTGTGCTTGGAAAATTGGATTGGTTTAGTCCTCTATAAAATATAAAACAGAGGTTAAGTAAGCTATTCCACAATGCCATCTTGAAAAAGCATTGGTGTAACCCATGAACTCAGTGGACAGATGGTAAACTTTCATTTCTTCTAAATCCTGACATGCACTCTTCTGCAATATACTTTTTATTTTGCTGCGAAATGTGCTTGGTTAGGCATATTTAAATATAGTTCTAAAACTGGAGTACTTTTATCAAAGCCTGTTTAGTGGATTTTGAAAAGCAGAAATATCCAGAGCTTTACTTCATACTTGCTAAGTGCACACTTTCAGACTTGTTTAAGGATGCTCTCAGTCTCCCAAGTAGAGTATTCTGTCAGGAAAACTGAATGAGCAAATGAGTGCAACTAAGGAAATTATTTTTTTGGAGCTGGAATACAGGATCTGGAGTGCCCAGACATAGTAATGCCTTAAGTTTAAGGCTGATGGCTGACAAAAAAAAAAGCAATTAGTAGAAAATGGAAATCAATCTAAACCAACTACACTTGAAGTAGTAAATACTGTAACAGAGATGAAAGAACAGGAAGTAGAATGTGTAGAAAAGGGTAGGGGTAAAGTACATACAAACAAATGGAAATTGTGGGAACAATACATGAAGAAAAATGTCTTGGAGGAAAAATGAGGTTTAAGAGGAGGAGGGAACTGAACAATTTATGTAATGGTGCTGTGATTATATGATGCATAATAATATACAAATATATGATGCATACTTCTCAACTGTACAGATTTTCACATAATGTCCAAAGTTTTGCCTCACTCTTTTGGTACATTCTCAATAAAATTGTGGTTTTCTAGCAAATAACTGGCAAATCATTTAAGACTGTAGTTAGAAAATATTGACAGACATTTGACTTTCAGACTTCATACTTTTCAGAAAATTCATGCTAATGCAAAACCTGTTATTCTATCAAATTACAAAGTTTGTAAGAGCAATATTTAAAAATCGCCCCTATTTTTGGGCCTTTTTCCCACTTTTATATATGGTTTTGTCCAGATTTTTTGCTCTAAGAGGTTGAGAGGTATGAATATATGTGATGTATAATTCATGCAGTAGGAGGAGTGGGCACTCTAAATTGGCTGTAGGTGAGAGTGAGAGTGAGAGTGAGTGTGAGTGTGTGTGTGTGTGTGTGTGTGTGTGTGTGTGTGTGTGTGTGTGTGTGTGTGTGTGTGTGTGTGTGTGTGTGTGTAACTGAGTGGTATGAATGAACTACTGTGGCAGGGTTAGCCATCCGGTGGTGTAAGCCTTGGCTTGAGATGACAGTCACTGCTGCAGTGACACCCGTCACCTCGACCCCATGTGCAAAAATGGGAAAAGGGGTTGAGGATGGAGGGATATGTGATGTACAAAGTTTCTAAATGTGAACTTGTTAATAAGGTTTTATTACTTTTATATAAATGCCACTTTGCTTTTGTCACAAGGGATAATTTAAGGTATTTATATATATATAAAAAAAAAACAAAAAGGTGGCTCTCTATTTCTAAAAACTTCCAAATTGTATACTGCATCACTGTAAATTTCCTCATGTTAGTATAAGGCCAATTCCCATTTTAATTTCTGTGGCAACAAAAGGTAGACTACTTTTACCTCTGCAGGTTTTCTAGAATTATTCCGCTCATATGTTAATAAGCCTGTCCCTAAGCAGGTTTAAGCAGTTACTCCTGCTTAAAATTTTAAATAAATCTATTAACCACATACAGCATCCAGTCCCCTCATGTCACATCTCAACAAAACTTTACTTTTATTTTTCTTTTTTTCAGTTCATACTTATAACTTTTTGTTTGTTTCTGTCTCGTATCTTAATCTGAAAATAAAATAACTGGAAGGTTTGCTTGGAGTTGTTGGCACTGGCAAAGTACATTCTAGCGAAATTGTTAAGCTCTCGAGTCTGAACAGCTTTGTTGACTTCTCCATGCTGCCACAGGCCACTATCGCCCAAAAAATCTTTGTCAATAGAATCTCCTTCACTAAAACCAGGCCTAAATAATACTGGTTTGTTTGGACTGTACCATATGCGACCTTGCCCATATATGAAAGAGGAGTTGCATTTGGTGCTTTCACTTATAGATCATTGCATTTGTTACTCACATTCTGGATTCTTACTCAGTTTCATGCCAAAGCATTCTGCATCCATCATCCTTTTCCAACCACTCAAACACTTGCAAGCTCACGAACTAACACTGCTGAAAGAGTAGTAGCCTGTGCCCCATCCTCAATTGCACTGGTTACATTTCTATATTTTGTATTGTGAAAGGTTTTGTATTTTACCCAGCTGCACCTGAAATTGGTCAGTATTGATCAATGCACTACCCAAGTAAAAAAACGTCTTTCGGCTTTTTCCCGGTTAGGGGTCACCACAGCGGAACTCCGGTCCACTAATGATTGGCAGTAGAGTTTTATGTGCCAAGTTGCCGGCCCTGACACATAACCTTCAACGAAGGTACACCCATTAACGCACGTCTCCACACAGAAGACGCTCTAGCTGAGAATCAAACCGGACAGCGTCCTACTGTGAGGTGACAACGCTACAGCAGCACCACCACCACAGTAAACAAATGTAAATAAATAAACACTCCTGAATGGAGTTACTCTCTAGACAAGTCACAAAAGATATCTGTTTAAAAAAAACACTTCACTGTTTGGAATGTTCACTCATATTCAGCAATGCTCTGGGAAAATTTGTGATTCCTAGTCAAATGAGTGAAACAGCAGTTTACAAAATTTGAAAACTGTCTTCTTGAAAACTTTGTGTATCCCAAGACAGGCACACATGGACTTCAAATGGGAAATATTGACTGATACTAAAATGTGACTCGAGCTACTTTTGTATGACTGGAGAAACAGATTCTCATCAGCTAATTACTATTCCACATCAGACAAAATAAACTGATAACTTCAGCCAATGTCTGTCAGTGGTCAGCTGCGATATTCTGGCATTTGCTCTCTCTTTAATGCATGCTCTGCACGACCAAACTACATTTCTTGACAGCCAAGCCCTGGTTGTCACACTTGCTGGCATAACATCCTGGTACCCTTCATGAATTCTGTCTAGTATACTGTTTTCTCCACTTTTAGGATAAACTAGCTCTGAACTTGTTAGAAGTCAGGCATGCAAAGCCAGAACTGCTCACTTGAGCTAACTGTGTTTCTGAATTCTCTGCAGCTTGCTGCAGACTTGTCTGCCCTTTTTGCACACTCCTATTATTTGAAATCTGCTTCCAGCTGCTCTTAGCAGTTACTTAAATAATCTAAGCTTACAGGCATGCTGTTCACAGCCAGGCTGACTTAATTAAGTTGTGTTTTCCATGAATGTAGTGTCTGCTTTAATTACAGTTTCAAGAAAATAAGCTTAAGTAAATAACTGATAGAAGAAAATACCAGTCGCTTGGAAAATTCTAGAAAAGAAAATGATGTAGCTGTTTTTAAATATTTCAGCCTCCCTTCCTGCAGTATTACAAAACCTTGCGCTACACTGGATAAACCAAGGTAATGTCTCTTAGTAACTGCCTTTCATTTATAAATTCTTAAAAGCTACCCAAGTATGGCTGCATAAAGAAATGACTTAAAGGTGCTTTTCTTTAAGTCACTGCAGATGTCAAGAAACAAGGATTGTTACATCACATCTGGATCAATGGGTCTCATATAAACTCTAAGTATTAAACACTCCCAAATGATTACAGCTATAGGTGAAATGCTCTAACTAATTGTGTGTGTGAGTGTCCGTGCGTGTGTGTGTGTGTGTGTGTGGGGGGGGGGGTACTCTTCTTTTATGAATAATGCTTTGAAACAGGGTGATGCAATTTGGGTTGTGACTTTTGTTTTATAATAGCCTAAATTAGTACATTACTTTGATATTAGTAAGTTCTTATACAATTGCTTAATCACTATCCTAATAGCATGTTCACTGGGTTGTATATGAATGAGTCTACGACTAAATGAAGTCTTTTCTTGGATGCATATGTGAGAAGGTGACACTGACTAGTTGCAAACAAATGAGTGGATATGGATGCGATCTATCTCAAGTTTTGGATTACGGCATCATATTTTTATTCTTTGTATATTTGGATAACAAAGGCAGATGTTGTTGCATGTATATTGCCGTATATATATAAATGAGGAAATTTCCAGTAGCTTTAAAGAATATAGTTAGTTGCTTATAAAATGATTACTCTAACTGTTTTGGAACTTCAAAGTTCTGCCTTTTCTTTTAAGCTTCTTTTAGATCTGTTCTATATAAAATGTTGTTTAGTAAACTTTTTAATAACTTTCGAAATATTAAGAACTAGAACATATTATTGCCTCATAAACATCTTCTAAGAATTTACTTTCTCTTACTTTACACATACCATTTAACTGAATAACTAACATATTATTTTAAGAGGTCAGAAAATCATTATACTGTAAATAAGTAAAAGGAGCAGGCTGTGCTCAGTCTGTAGCTGATGATTGTTCATGTTTGGAACATTCTAGGTACTTTTGACATCCCTCTGCTAAATGTATATACAACTCTAATACAAATAGTTTTTCTTTGCTTTTCAACTCATGCACAATTACCAATACAGAGGGATGGGTGGATAGGCATCTATTTGGGGTATAGGAGTTTAGAAGTCACTGCATCAGTTTTAAAGCTTAACACACTAACAGATACGTTTTATTACTATTTATCTGCTTATCAGGCAATGAACATCATGATAAGTAATGAAGACATGGTATCAAGAGACTTATGGAATGTTAAAGGGATAATGGATAAAAAATGAGAGATTTAATCATGCATCTCACATACCAAAGCAAGGCTAATGTAACCTTCCTGCAAAAAACTCACTTGGATGATCAACTGTGGGATTGGGAAAGGAAAAGGAAATGGGTAAAGCAAATATTAGCTGCAGGCCATAAGTCTTTATCTAGGGGGACATTATAATAAATGAGAAATTTTAAAGCTGATTCTAATGGAAGATGGGTATTATTTACTAGCAAATATCATACTCTAAATAAACCTTTACTCTTTCTTAATATATATATAAGCCCCTGCTCTAATCAACATCTCTTCATTTATGAAATCTTTAATATACTAGCTAACCACCCAAATCATTTGCATATCATTGATGGGGACTGGAATGCTTTATTAAATCTAGACAAAGATAGATCACATAATGAAAATAGGCAGTCGCAACATACCACTACAGCACTTGAAGAATTACAAAATACTTTTGAACTAACTGACCCCTATATTAAATTCCAATATTATGAAACAATATCAATATTCACTTTCTTCTCAGCCACTCTCAAAACCTGGTCCAGAATAGATGCTTTTCTAATTTCCCAATCATTGCTTTTGAACAGACTAAATTATGCTGCATCACCTAGAACTATCTCAGACCATTCAAAAATCAGTCTCTTAATACATTTTCAAACAAATAAAAATGTTCCCTATTTTAATAATTGGACATTAAATCCTAAAATCATTCAAAACCAAGAAACAGCACAGGAAATTCAGAATGTGATAGCCCAACTTCAAAATGGCTTTATATCTACTCAAATTCCTTACGATATACAATGGGCGGCTGCCAAAGTGTTCATTAGGGGTATAATTATCCAAAAAAACTGCATGGTTTAAAAAATAACTTTAAAAAGGAACTAGAAACTCAAATAAATATTGCTGAATTAGAACTTCAGAAAAATACTCTAAACACCTGGAGGAAAAAGTAATAGACTGGCAAAAGCAATTACACAAACACTATCTAGAAAATATCTCCCTGCTAGAATTAAGGTCAATATATATCAATATTCCGAACGGGCACAAACACCTTCAAAATTCCTAGCTAGACTAATTAACATAAAAATGGTCCACCGAGAATTAAAGAAATAGTGTATGAAGGACTGGTGAAGCATAAGGACCAAGATATTGTAGATGCTTTTGAAGACATATATAAGAAACTATACAACATACCCTTATCACCATCTACAGACAATTTTGGTGATTTTATACACAATATAAAATTTTCACAACTTACGGAAGATCAAAAAAAACTTTCTAAAAACACCCCTGCAACTAAATGAGATAAAAGCTGCAATAAACAAACTCAAACCGGGTAAATCCCCTGGGCCCGACGGCTACACCTCTGAATTTTATAAGCTATTCATGGAACCTATTTCCAAAGTATTATTAAAAATTTTCAACTTTATAATACAACATGGAATAACAGATAATTATTTAAATAACTCCAAAACAGTGCTAATTCCAAAACCGAATTCTGACCCAACAGATCCAGCAAACTATAGACCAATAGTCCTGATAAATACTGACCTTAAGATCCTAGCTCATGTTATAGCAAACAGACTTAAGAATGTACTCCCCTCTATCATTTTCCAAGAACAAATGAGCTTTATGATAAAACAGGCAAACAAGTGATAACACCCTCCTTTTAGATACCATTATCAGACTTCTTAACAGTGACAAATACCCCAGATATGTCCTCATGGCGGATGCACCCACAGCTTTTGATAGAGTTAATTTACATTTCCAATTTAATATATTGCCTTTATATGTTTTTCCTCAGGAATTCATAAGGATAATTAAGGTTCTATATCAGAAAGCTTCTACCGCTATTCAGATAAATAAGCTCAAAACTAACCGTATACTGTTATCTAATAGTACAAGACAAGGTTGCCCTCTTTCCCCATACCTCTTTAATCTTTATCTAGAACCTCTCCTTCTATTTCACAAAAAAACTTCCATCACATAACTAGAATCTATAATACATATCTTATATTCTCTGCTTTTGCTGATGACTTAAATATATATTTGCAACTTCCCACTACTGACCTCCCAAAAATACTTAAAGCTATAGAGGAGTTCTCTGAAATCTCTATAATTTAAATCTAAACAAATCTCACATATTTCCCATGAATCTTATAGGTGATAAGGAATTTTACTTTCCCATGAGTGAGATCAAGATAAGTTACCAGATAAAATACCTAGGAATAATATTTACTCCTGACTTTAAGGATATGATAAAGAATAACCTATTACGTACATGGACCAGTATTGAAAGTGATATCAGTAGGTGGAAGAATATTAACATGTCATTACTCTCAAAAGCTACTGTTGTTAAGATGAACCTTTTACTGAGAATACTCTTTCAACTAAATGCTACTTTTTCAAATATTCCTCAAAAATTCTTCCTTGATATAGAAAAAGCTACATCAAGATTCTTATGGTACCCCAAATCCACTAGAATTAAATAGGACAAACTTGTACTTACCAAAGATAAAGGGGTACTGGGGCTGCCTGATTTAAAACTCTAATATAGTATAATTACTGCCTACAGACTAATACAGATAATAAGCCATGACCCATATGTAAACACCTGAACACTCCAATGGACCAAAATCTGGTCTGAACAACTGAAATTCCTTGGGTATAACAGCAAATCCCTACCATTTTTAAACCTAAATCAAAATAGCATATTCACGAAGAATATACACCCACTAATTAAATACATGATTCTTACTACACAAAAATTATTTAAATCATTACAATTATTAGATGCTCTTGCTTTATACAACCACTCCATCTAAATCCCAACCTATTAATAAACAATAAACCCTTAAATCTAACAATTTACCCTCTGATAAAAAAATCTCACAGTATGGGAAATATACCAATGGAGAGAATCCAATATACAACAAATAAGACTAGACCTAAATCTTACTAAGAAATATACTGTTATTCTTACCCAAATCCATTATCTCATAAATGCCAAATTCTCACAAACACAAGTCGACTTGCAGGATATTAACTTAGTAAAATTAATACTAGAAAACCTTGAGATGAAAGGGAAAACAATTTCTAAAACATATAAACTTGTAATGAATATAAAACACTGGAATTCTATATTATTTTCAAACTATTGGCAAGAAAAAAAAACAATCTCTGACAGATGAAAATAAGAGACTGGTCAGTGAGAATACGATAAAATTCATTCCTTTTAAGAGCCTGCTATATACACAAATTATGATAAATATTGTATACTATACCCCATCAAAACTAAATAAGTTCAATTCCAACTTCTCACCTATATGTCCTCACTGCCCAAACCAAACTGCAGATATTCTCCATGTCATGTGGAAATATAGCAAATTACACAACCTATGGTGCTCTTTAAATGCTAGGTTAGAGAAGACGGGATATGAAAAATCAGCCCGGTCATGGGAGACAGCTTTATTGCACAATAACATGACTCAACTTCCAAAAATAAAAAAAAATGTCCTTATCACGATGTGTGCCCTTATTAAATTTTATATCACTAAAAAAATGGAATGTCACATCTCCAATTACATGGGAAGGTTTTAGCAACCTTGCTATTAAATACATCTCATATCACAAACTAGTTTATACAAAAACAAAAAAGAAACACTTATCAGAAATACTGGGGTTACTTACTAAATGTAATTCTTAAAGAAAGATAGTCTGTACACTATGCAATAACTGCATTATAACCAGTTTTTTTTCTCCTCTTTCCCTTTTTCCTCTTTATATATCTAACTGTATTCCCTAATTACATTAAGTATAATACGTGGTTGAATTTCTATATTTATCTTCTTCATAAAATATGTCCCTTATACTATCCCTCACTTTAAGTGATGTTAAAAACCTTTTATACTCCATTTGATGATGTAGTGACTTCTAGTGTATAGTGTATATATACTTCTTGTGTCATTAGTTTTTTGAATGTTTCCTTTTTGTATGTACTGTTTTGTGTGTTTGATTGGATGCATTGCTGTTAATATCTGAAAATTCAAACAAAGAGATTTTTGGAAAAAAAAGAATAAGCTTAAGAAAGAATATCTGTTATTAGACTTTTGCCTGCAACAAGCAAGATCGCATGTGCATATCTCTTCAACCACAATCAGATTCTTTGGATCTCAGGTGGCGGCATACCTAATACTTCTCCATGCAATGAGCTTACTACAAGCACATGATCTATTTCTAATACAAACTGCCATCCTAGAATACAGAGGATTATTAACAGGTCGCAAATCATCACCAGCTTATTATACTTTTGAGATATGGATGCCAAGAAATTCACCTTGAGAGTGATGCTCAGGAGTTGAATCTTGTTCATCCACATTGAGAACACATAATAAACGGTTATGATCAGAGATCCAATTATAATTTCTTTGCAGTGCATGGAGCTTTATCTGCTCCATGTACTTACTAGTTACAGAAGAAAAAAAGGAGCTAAATGTTCTGCTAGCATTCAAAGACATAAAGAACTTTTCCAGTGCTGTTAGAAAGGCAGTAACATACACTCATATGTTACACAAAGTCAGGGACATCATCAGGACAGACAGCAGGCAGAAACAACTTAGTTTTTTATTCTGACACTGTCATTTGCTAATAACTACTGGCAGATTTTGCACTACAGCGTCAATAAAATCTTTTTCACATTCAGGTGAGCGCTAGTGTCCGCTACTCTACTTTTGTCCCCAGGCCTACTGACCATCAGACAATGCTCATCCAATTCCTCCACTCTGGGGATTCCACGTGGAACCAAGGAATCCGCTTCCTGAGAGAGGCCATAATTCAGGCAGTCATTAGTGTACTTTCTATTCTTTCTGGCATCACTGCAATGAGAGCACTTTTGGCATTCTCCACGTGTGCCAAAAAGGACTGATGTCATTAGCTTTGTTAGTCATTCTGATACCTTCCTAGCAGCAGCCCCCACTTTATGACAAGCTTGCACTATCCATTTAGACTACTACCAGAAAACACAGTGAGCTGGATGGGAAGCATTGTCACCCCCCCCCCAAAGGAAAGACATGTTCATCATCCCTGCCAGCACCATCATGTGCCCAAGCAGTTAGACTCAATTTGCTTGGGTCATTGTCATGATTTTTATATGCCACCAGTGCAGGGAGAGGTAGTCGCTCCTTTTTGATGTGAGCATAATGATGCTCCACTTGTCAAGGAGCTTGAAACAAGCTTTGAGAAATCAGCTTGCCTTTGCTTTTGTATCAATACAGGCAGAAGCCAAATACGAATGTTCTTGCAAAGATCTTTTCATTTAAGGTGTACAGTGCAAGAAAAAAGTGCAGATGATAGTATTATTTTTAAACAAATGCTCACGCTGTTTAAGGCTTCAAAGACAACATTTTTCGTGAATAGAAAGTTTCTCAATGGATTATTATTCTGAGCTAGGTTTGCAATAAACCTCCCTGGCTTACTGACCAAGTCCAGGAAACTTCTCAATTCTTGTTCTTCAGCTGTTTCATCTCTTGTACAGCTTTAGTCCTATCTGTATTTGGCTTCCATCCTTCACCTGACAAAATTATACAAGAAATTTAATTTGCAGTTTTCAAAACTTCCACATATCCTTACTAACACTGATATTTGCTACTTGAGCTCTTTCCAGCACAATATACATACTGGCACCTTACCTGTTTTAAGCTCCTCATTTTTAAGGGTCTATATTATAACAATGAACGATCAAATGATCGAACAATGTTATATCGAACTCAAAAAATTGAATTTAAAACACAGTGAACTACCAAGAACAGTGATTTTTTTTCCCTAGGGAAAAAAATCGCTGTACCCAAAAAAAAAAAAAAAACACATTCAAATATTACATGAAGTGGGGGGACTGTGCCCCCCTACTTAAATATACCAATTCCGAGATCGCACTACAGTGCCGAAAACGGCAAAGTGACGGAAGCAGCCAAGCAACTTATTTCTTAGGGAAATAATCTGCTTACATGCCGCTTCGTCATTTTGCATTTTCGACATTTGAAGTTCGACCAAGACGCATTCGACAAAATGCGTCTTCAGTCTACTGATAGGAACCCATTTTTAAGACAGCCACAGTGGTGCAGCAGTAGCATTGTCAGCCTCACAGCAAGAGGTTCTCCCATTCGATTCTCGGCTGGAGCTCCTTCTGTGTGGAGTCTGCAAGTCCTCCCCACGGTAGAGTAGCGTTCGAAAGACATGCTTGAATGGGTGTGCCTTCGTTGAAAGTTAGGCGTCGAGCTGGCACCTTGGCATCGTAAAAATCTACTGTCAATCATTAGCGGACTGGAGTTCCGCTCTGTCGACCCCTAACCGGGGAAAGCCGAAAGAAAAACAAAAAAACAACCCTTATGACAAATTATGCCTTGAGCCCATCGGTCACACCAGTAACCATCCTATTTTAAAACATTTGCAAAGTAATGGAAACTACTCCAAAAGGCACAGATGGTTGAGAACATATCTCCTTAATATGTGATAAATGTATATTTTGCTTACTCTTGCATCAAGAGAATTTCCTAAATCTTAACCTGGCATCAAACTAGCTTAATGTCTGAGCATCAGACAAAATGCCTAAGGTATGTACTATTGAAAGTAGAACACATTTTACTCAAAATACTGCCTTATTAAGCTTTGTTAGAACTACAAAAATATGAACCAAATCATATTTCTTAGGGAAAATGACACTTCCAGAACACCAGTCTGTAGGTGCTTCTATTATGCATATGATTCCAACTCCCATACTCCATTTGGCAAATTTCCTGTTTAAACTTGGCCATCAACAGTACACAAACTCTACATTTTTTGAACAATGGCTTTGCTTCTAGTTTGAGCATAATGGCATGCTGTACCAAAAAATCATAAAAAAATTCTGGACACTACAATTTTGCTAGCTCTGCAACTGTACTGTCTTTCCTTGATAAAAGTTACAACAGTTACAGCTAGTTAGGCTACACAACTGCTTCTTAATTAAATACAAAAAATGCATTTTTAAGAAGTCTTTTCATCTTTATTTACTATTTCTCAGAATACAGTGTTAGTATAGTGCCACCTAGACAAACAATGGTTTG